>NW_024081539.1:20947-200957 GCF_003009895.1 Hyaena hyaena
AATGGATCAAGAAGATGTGGTTTATCTACACGATGGAATACTACATGGCAATGAGAAAGAATGAAATCTGGCCATGTGTAGCAACATGGATGGACCTTGAGGGGGTTATGCTTAGCGAAATAAGTCAGGCAGAGGACAAATATCATATGTTTGCACTTATAGGAGGATCAGGAGGAACTTAACGGAGGACCATGGGGGAGAAGAAGGGGGGAAATAGTGGGTGAGAGGGAGAGAGGCAAACCATGAGAGACTCTTGAATGCTGAGAACAAACTGAGGACTGATGGGTGTGGGGAGAAGGGGGGAGATGGGCATGGAGGAGGGCACTTGTGGGGATGAGCACTGCGTGTTATATGGAAACCAACTTCACAATAAACTATTTGTAAAAAAAAAAAAAAAAAAAAGTTAAACCAATAACAGAAAACAAAATTAGGGCAAATTCTGCCTTATGAGCAAGAAATTAAAAGACAATAGTCTAGGTTTAAAAAAAAAAGTAAAAAAAAAAAAAGAGAGAGAGAGAGAGAGAGAGAGAGTGTCCCCAGCAGGATCCACCATGTCAGCACAGAGCCCAGTACAGGCTTTGATCCCACAAACCATGAGATCATGACCTGAGCCTAAATCACGAGTTAGGTGCCGAACCCATTGAGCCATCCAGGTGCTCCTTGTTCTTTTTTTAGGTATGTTGAGATTACTGGCTTGAGACTTTTCCCCTTTCTAATTTAAGACTTACTTATTTTTCTAATGTAATCTTAGTACTAAATTTTGCTCTCAATACCACTTCAGCTGTATTGTACAAATTTTGATATAACGTGTTTTTAATTTAATTCAGTTCATATTTACAAAATATTACTTTGGAGGATTCCTCTTTGACCTATGGATTGTTAAAGAGCATCCACTTTAGTTTCCAAGTGTTAGATATTTTCCAGTTACCTTTCTGTTACTGATTTCTAGCTTGATTCCACTGTGGTAAGGAAACATTCTGTATAATTTAATTCTTCAAAATTTGTTAAAGTTTGCCTGATGGTCCACTGTAAAATGCAGATAGTAAATGTTATAGAAGTGCTTGAAGAGAATGTTATGTTGTTGGGTGGTATGGTCTATAAAATTGATTGGTTGCTGATATTGTTGAATTCCTCTATATCCTTGCTGATTTTTCTCTAATTAATCTATCAACTTTGTTGAAGTCTCTTATCCAACTACAACTATAAATTTGTCTATTTCTCCTTTCATTTTTTATTAAGTTTATTTATTTTGAGAGTGAGAGAGAGGGCATGATAAGGGGAGAGGCAGTTAGAGAGGGAGAGAGAGAATCCCAAGCAGGATCTGCACGAGCAGCAGCGCAGAGCCTGGTATGGGGCTCCAACCCATGAACAGTGAGATCATGACCGGAGCCAAAACCAAGAGTTAGACACTTAATTGACTGAGCTACTTAGGTGCCCATATTTATCCTTTTAGTTTAACTTGTTTTTGCTTTACATACCTCACAATTCTATTTCTTCACAGATTGATTTTATCATCTGTTTATTAGGTAATATCTTTGCCCTTCCTGGTAATTTCTTTTGCTGTAAATTTGACTTGATTTTCTATTAGTGTGGAGGCTTTACTTCCTTTTCCTTACCACTTGTATAATATGTATTTTTACATCATTTTACTGTCAACTGGCCTATATTGATACATGTGAGGTGAGTTTCTGATAGACATTATGTAACATGATCATTTTTCCTCCCATTGAAAATCTTTGCCTTTTCATTGGTGCCTTTATATCATTTATATTTAATGTAATACCTAATGTATTCGACATTATGTTTTCTGTTTGTTCCAGTTTTCTTTCTGTTTTATTTTTCCTACCTTCCTGTGGTTTACTTGGATAGTTTTAGAACTTCATTTTTATTTTTTTGTAGAATTTTTTCTATACTATGTAGATCTTTCTGCATGTACATTTTTAGTGGTTGCTGAAGGTATTACATTATATATATCATAACTTATTACAGCCTATTGATGTTGGCATTTTACCAAGATAAGTGGAATTTAGAGATCATACTTCCTTTTTAAGTCCTTTTACTTTTCCCCATTTAAATGCTCTTAAATATTTACATAGATTGAAAATCTCATCAATGTTATCATTTTTGTTTTAACCATCAAATATAATTTAGATACTAAAAAAAAAAACATTATGTAGTATTTACCCATACTTTACTCTCTTCACTTTTTTCCTTCTTCTATGATATTCCAAGATTCCTTCTTTTATCATTTTATCTGTTTCAAAAATTTCCTTTAGCAATTATATTAGGACAGGTCTGCTAAATGCAAATTGTCTTAATTTCCTTTTATCTGAGAATATCTTGATTTTTCTTCATTTCTGGAAGATATTTTCATTGGATACAGAATTCTGGGTTGACAGTTCTTTTATCTCTTTAAAAACCTTCTGTCAATTTATTCTGGCCTCAGTAATTTCTTATAAGGAATCCACTGTCATTCAAATTATGTCTCCTCTATAGGTAAGGTATTGTTTCTCTCGCTGCCTTCAATTTTTTTCCTTGCTGCCTCATTAATGTCAGGTTTGAAGAATTTCCTCACTTGGTCTCTATTTATATCCTGGGAGTGATTACACCTTACATCTCCCCTCCACATTGCCTTCACTGACTTGTTACTGCCCAGTAAACATCAAAGTCTTGGTCTCCATTCAAGCGTCTCTGGCTCTAATCTGGAGCCTCATTATAGCCAGACAAAGTGGAAGTCTGGTTCCCCTCATTTGGTCTTTGCTGACTGTTACCAGCCAAGGTCACAGTTTTTTTCTGTAGTGTTTGCTTAAAGTAGGATAGTTATTGTCTAAAAGCTTTCTCTCTTGGCTCTGCTGCATTTTTCTTGATCCTTTTACTAGAAACAGTAGGCTTTTCTTGGGTCTTTTTTGTCCAAGACATTTATATTTGTTATTTCTTCCTGATGGATAGACCGTGTAATTATTATATAATACCCTTCCTCATCCCTTGTTACTGTCTTTAAAGTCCAGTTTGTCTGATAGAAGTATAGCTACTCCAGCTTTCTTTTGACTTCCAGTAGCATGATAGATATTTCTCCATCCCCTTACTTTTAATCTGAAGGCGTCCTCCAGTTTAAAATGCATTTCTTATAGACAGCAAATAGATGGATTTTGTTTTTTTTAATCTATTCTGCTACCTATGTCTTTTGATTGGAGCATTTAGTGCATTTACATTCAGTGTTACTATTGAAATATGTGGGATTAGAGTCATTGTGTCGTTTGTGGGATTCATGCTTGTGGTGGTGTCTCTAGTATCTTGTGTTCCTTGCAACATTTCCCTCAGAGGGTCCCTCTCAGGATTTCTTGTAGGGCTCGTTTAGTGGTGACAAATTCTTTCAATTTTTGTTTATTTGGAAAGACTTTACTCCTTCTATTCTGAATGACAGGCTTGCTGGATAGAGGATTCTTGGCTGCATATTTTTTTCTGTTCATCACATTGAAGATTTCCTGCCATTCCTTTCTGGCCTGACAAGTTTCAGTAGATAGGTCTGTCACCACTCTGATAGGTTTCGCTTTGTATGTTAGGGTTCTTTTCTCCCTAGCTGCTTTCAAAATTCTCTCTTTGTCCTTATATTTTGCCATTTTCACTATGATATATCATGCAGAAGATCGATTCAAGTTACGTCTGAGGGGAGTTCTCTGTGCCTCTTGAATTTCAACATCTACTTCCCTCCCCAGGTTGGGAAAGTTCTCTACTACAATTTGTTCAAGGACTCCTTCAGCACCTTTCCCTCTCTCTTCCTCTTCTGGGATTTCTATGATACAGATATTGTTCCATTTGATTGCATATCTGAGCTCTCGAACTCTTCTTTCATGTTCCTGGATCAGTTTATCTCTCTTTTTCTCAGCTTCGTCTTTTTCTATAATTATGTCTTCTAAATCACTTATTCTCCTTTCTGCGTCTTCAATCCGTGCATTGGATGCCTCCGGTTTATTATGGATCTCATTTATAGCATATTTTAATTCATCATAACTATCTTTGAGCTCCATAGTGTTTGTAGCAATAGTTTCTCTGATGTCTTCCATGCTTTTTTCAAGCCCAACAATTAATTTTGTAATATTGTTCTAAATTCTTGTTCAGTTATGTTGCTTTTATCTGTTTTGAGCATTTCTTTAGCTGTCAGTCCAAATCTATTGGTGTTTCCAGTATTTAAGCACACATACTGTGATAAAACAAAACCTAAGATTTCACTGGCATGTTGTTATTCATGATCCAAAGTCCCTGTCGGTGTCCCTTCTTCTTGCCATCTTTTATAGTATTCTAATGTTTTTCTTGTATAATATCCAGGTTTTTCAATGGAACTTAGTGGAAAGAATAATGAGGAATTCATCTACTATATCTGATCTAGAACTGGAAATCCAATTCCATTTAAAATATTGAGTTGTTCATCTATTAAGCAATTTTTATTCCTTTTTATTCAGCAATTTAAAAAGAATTGACATCTTAAAAATAACTAATCGAATCCATAAACATGATTTGTTTCCATTTGTTTATATCTTACTGAGTTTGTCTCAGTAATGTTTTATAGTTATCATTGCTGATATCTAATGCATTGTTTTAGATATTGTATTTTCAGTTCTAGAACTTCCATTTTTCCTATTTCTTTTTTTATTGGTGTATAATTAACATACAGTGTTCTATTAGTTTCAGGTGTACAATATAATGATTCAAGTCTTCTATACATTTCTTATTGTCATCAATGTAAGTGTACTTTTTAATCCCATTTCTCTATTCACTCATCCCTCACCCACCGCCCTCTGACAACCACCAGTTTTTTCTCTGTATTTAAGAATCTGTTTTTTTTTTTCGTCTCTTTTATTCTTTGTTCATTTGTTTGGTTTCAAAACTTCCACATATGAGTAAAATCACATTATATTTGTCTTTCTCTGACTGACATATTTTACTTCACATATTACCTTCTAGGTCCAACTATGTTGTTGCAAATGGCAAGATTTCATCCTTTTCTATGTCTGAGTAGGAATTTCCATTTTTTAAAGGTTTTATTTCTCACTTGAAAATCACTTTTTTACCTATCATTTCCATCTTCCTTTAAACTTGGTAAGGATAATACTTTAAAATCCTTATCTACTAATGCCAGTATCTGGATCATGTCTCTGTGTGCTTCCTGTTTTTCTCTTGATAATGGATTGCATCTTCCTATTTTTTTTAATGTATATCAACTTTTTTAGGTTTTATTCTGGATACTGTGTTTCAAAGAAGGGTAGAGATTAAAGTGTGATATTTTGTTTGTTTGTTTGTTTTTAATTTGCTTTGTTTTTCCTAGAGAGTACAACTCTGTTCTCTGCCTACTAGGTAGTACTGCCTACTACCCCCTACAGGGTAAGGGGCTGCTTTTTAAGATTCCAAAAAGGATCAAATTTAGTTGGTACTCATTCCCAGCTTTTATATATTTGATTAAACTCTGGCTGGCACAGTTTCCAACCTCTCAAATCACTACCATCAAGTTTTGATCTTTTTATTCTTATTCTCAGGAGTATTTGAGGTATAAGGGGATTGTCCTGAAGTTTAAGATAGATTTGATTAGCTTTTGGATTCAACCCCAACAGAATTCTAGAATGTAAGCATATTAGAGCCACCAATTCTCCTCTTATTTTCTTTACTGTTGTCTTCTCAGTAAAATTTTGTAGATGAATGAGAATTATCCAGCTGAATGATTTAAATTTTTTTTTGCATTTGGGGTTCCATCTAGATGCCAGTCTGTTCCTCCATATCACCCTTATTTTCAAATGTGTTTTACTTTTCTTGCAATGGCATCTATTGGAGGTTTCCTTCTCTGTCTGCTCAGACTCAGACCAGGTGGTTGATCTCATGTATGGGTGCTCAAAGAGCTCTCTGCTCACCTATGAAGGGCTCTTCCTTCTCAAAATTCAGTTCACCAACATTTCCCTGAATTCTCAGCTCTTTGACAACCTAATATAAAGCATGATGTTTATTTTACTTTTTTTTCCTCTTGTTACCATAGGAGCAAAAATGTTTTGCATCCTTCAACATTCTAACTAGAAGTTAATGAAAAGCACTGTTCACTTGCCCAACTGAGTTAAGTAAAGATGAAGCGGTAGTGAAGAGACACTCTCCTTCATTGTTGAGGTTATATAAATTGATTAAATCTATATTCTATTAAATTAATATAGATTGAACTTCTAAAATGTTCATGCCTTTTGACTATTTCTCCATCTAAGCATAAGTATGAAGTAAATAATCACAATTATTGCCAATTATTTATGTCCAAAATTAGTAATTATAGTATTTATAATAAATAAAAACAAATCATCAACAAAGGAGGATTGCTTAACTAGATAACAGTGAAGCCACATGATGAAATATTATTCAGCTATTAAAATTATTAAGAGTTTTTAATAATGTAGTAAGTTTTACACTAATAAAATTAAATAAGTACATGATAAAAACATCTGTATTTAGTTGAATCTCAATTATGTGAAAATACATATTTATAGAATTTACACCAATATATAAAAACACTATCTTTAGTATTGTCATACCCCTTCTATGTTTCTTTAATTTACTTTTCTTTCCACTGTGACGATTGTGAGAATAAGTGTTTGACAACCCATATGGTGCTCATTTGGAAAAAAGTAAAACAGATAAATGGTTATTAGTGATAGAAGGAATAGACCTGAAAACTGGAAAGAGAACAGAGTAAAATAATGGATGCTGTGGAAGGCTAATCTAATTAAAGATACAGTAAATTAGGATGGTGTCCTTTTCATGAGACAGGCTACATTTTGTGAGAGAAACTAAGAGACACGCATGGACCAGATTCTGCTCAGAACCTCTAGAATGAACCAATCCTGCCAATATCTTCATACCTTAAGAATTGTGAGCAAATGAATTTATGTTGTTTTATGCCACCCAGTTTGTGGTGACTTTTTATGACATTCCAAGAAAACTAATAAGCTAAGTCCTAAAATCTTATTTCCTGTTTAGCAATAGACACAAATCATTCAGTTTTTAATAAAATTGTAGCAAATCACATAAAAGAGAATGGTATGATAGATTTCATGCATTTGTGTGTGTGTGTGTGTGTGTATTTTAAGAGAGTGTAAATCTAATTACTCTGTCATGGTATATTGCAGAAATTGTATTTCTCCAATTAATAATATATTTCATAATAATAACGTAATAACATTAGTAAAATAGACAAAGAGATAATTATGTCAATTAAATTGTGGGCTTTGGAGCCAGATTGCTAGTGTTTGATATCAGATTTTGTCACTTACTTTCTATGTGACCTTGGACAGATCACTTAACCTCCTTTTGCCTCAGTTCCTTCATTTATTATATTATCTACTCTAAATGAGAATAAGGTGCCTGCCTTCTTAAAGTGAAAATTAAATGACATGTAGTAAAGCTCATTCTATTATCATACCTCAATTATGGTTTTTCTTTTACTTTGTATGAAGGATATAAACAGGTTCCTGGGAATGAGTTAGGAAAGTTAATAAGCACATCATATCTCTGTGTCACCAGTATGGTCTGTCTTAAAAGGAAAAATCAGTTTCCACCTTCTTGGCTCCCTTAGGCATATTTGTCACCGGTCTTCCTCTCCATGGTGTGATATTCCAAGATACACTAATAGAATACAAGCTGAGTTTGGATACAAAGTATAGCACACATACACACACCTGGAGCTGATGAAAAATATTCCTATTAACACTTATAAATATAAGAAAACATTTTATTTAATGCAAAAGATGTAGGTGTCAAGAAAAGCAAATTCATTCTTTCAGAATTAAAAAAGCACAAATGCAGCACATATGTCAGTCACCAACCTCCTACATTACATTTTCCTTTACAGCCTTATTCATATTTTTGATCTTCTGCAAAACTTACAGCCAATCTATTGTAGAAGAATAGTAAAACTACCAAGTCATTTTTACTCCCCCTTGGCCCAATTAGTACACATTTCTTGATCTTTAATTAAAAATAGCTTTCTAGATCTTGCATACACAACTTACATCATCTTGTGAAGAAGTTTTGTTGTAACATAAAATGGGAAAAATTATTTTGATATGGAACTTGATCAGTCTGCTAAAAATATTAATTCAGCAGCTTCTGTCAAAGTCTGTGCTCAATGCTGACAGCAACACACTTAAACTATAAAGCAGAGCTCCTTCTCCAAAGAAGATAACAGAGCTCTTAGGAAATAAAATTAGGCAGAGTAGATACTCAACAAATGAAGATGTGATAAAATACTTAACTGTTTGGTAGAGACCATAAGTACCATCTTGTTTAAGAAAGGCAACTAGAGAGGGATCTCCTGGGATTCAGGTCATCAGAACACATTTCACAACAGAGGTAGAAAGGAGCTAAGACTTAAAGGATGAATGCATTGTAGAGAGAAGATGCTATTAGGAGGATATGTTGCAGATAGAAAACCTTCTCACCAAGGGCATGGAGAGGTGAACAGATTATAAGAAATGAATACTCACTGGAGCACATGATGCAAAATGGAGACCACAGGTTGACAAATCAAGTAGGCCTTCCATGTTGATGAAAATAATTTTGCCCATTCATAAAAGAGACTAAACTGGAAATTTATAATTTTAATTCATGTAAAATAAGTAAATAAAGGTCTAAATAAATAAATAATTTTCTGCCAAGGGTGCTGATTTCTCATACTTCCTTACAGAAGGACACAGGATATCCTGTGCAGTTTGGGTACCTAGGAAAGGAAGAGGAGCATCCTAATGAATTAAAGAACACACACATACATTATATCTATATATCTAGATATGTAGATAATTGGGAAGCCAGTGAAGAAAGTAATCTGAGGGCTGGAGGAAGGCAATGAAAGTTTTGCTTATGTGGATGAAAAATATTAATGCTTCCTAGCAGAGGAATACCCTTCCATCTTAAACTTTCTGTGTAAAGATTATGATGCAGATACAGATAATCAAAATGAAAATATCTGCTGCCAAGCATACAGTAGAGTCAAGAATGAATGAATGAAATGAATGAATAAAAGTGTGACAAAAAAAAGCACAAATATTTGTCACCTAGGAAATAGAAGTGATTTATTTTGAGGGGGGAGGGTCAGAGAGAGAGGAGGAGAGAGAATTGTAAGCAGACAACTGTGAGATTATGACCTGAGCTGAAGTCAAAGAGGGTTGGATGGGGGAATGAGCTACATGGATGAGCATTAAGGAGGGCACTTGCTGGGATGAACACTGGATGTATACATAAGTGATGGGTGTTATATGGAAACCAACTTGACAATAAAGTATTTTAAAAACATTAGGTGATGAATCACTAAATTCTATTCCTCAAATCATTATTACACTATATGTTAACTAATCTGGATTTACTAAACAAACAAACAAACAAACATAAAAAAGGAGTCAGATACTTAACCAACTGAGCTTCACAGGTGCCCCCCAAAACAAAAGTGATCTTTAATGAAAGTATGTGAATACTATGAGGCAAGCAATGATAGACTGAGTAATAATAATCAATATATTAAATGCTTTGATATGTCAGGAATTTAACAAGCATGATCTTATATAACTTTCCCATCAATCCAATGAATAACTCCTATTAATTCCATTCTATAGTTTTGGGAGCTGAGACCAGTAAATAAAGCTGAGGGTATATACCTAAGTGTGGCTGACTCCAAAGTTCACACTTTTCACCATCAGCGTCTACTCTATTCACAGTAGTTGAAGTCTGGTTCATGTCATCCTATGTTACGTTTAAAATTGATAAGTCCAACAAATTTTTTAATATTGTGGCTCGGGTTCTAAATGGAAATTTCATATTTCAACCAAGGCTCCTTCCCACACTGTAAGAGCCTGAATTTAATATACTAGGAAAATGAAATAATCATGTGCTTATTACACAGTGTCCTCTCAACTAATAGTGTCTCACCCAGAGATTAGGTTCATATTTACTGTATTACAACTGAATCCAATTTATTATATTTCTGATAACAGTTACCTCCTGAACACAAGAGCAAACCTCTCTTCCTACATCAGCTTTATGGAAATTAGGCCTGTGATCCAATCAATGGGCATGCTAATGCACCCAATTTCTATGATTATATTCATGCATCAGACCGTATGCATTTGTTTGCCAGAAGCATTCAAATATCTATCCTCAAATGGGATTTTTTAAAATTTATACATATATACCTAATTTCAAGACCTTTTTTTGAACACATAATTTGTGATAAAAGTTAGTCTCACAAAGCTTTTCCGTTTTGGAAAAAGATGAAAATAGCCTCCTTCCTTTCCAGTGTGCTCTCCACACTGCCCCTGGCTATTTGTAAAAGCACAATGCCGATTATGGAGCTCCTTTACTGCAAAAGCCCAAAAAGCTATCTATCAAAAGGCCATTTGACTCACATGGGCAGTCAAGGTCTTTTATAATCTGTATCCAAATCATTTTTTAAAACTTTTTCCTTAACAATACCTTCTACTTTCCACAAACTATGCCATTTCCTATACCTCCCATATAATTCAGGTATCAGAGCCTTTGTCCCTGCTGTTTCTTCAACGCAGAATGTACTTTCCATCCCTATTATGCACCTGTTCAATACCTCTAGTCTTCAGGACTCCCTTAAGTTTTATACTCTCTGCAAGACTTCTGTAACCCCTGATTCCTCCAGCCAGAATTTGCCTTCTGAGTCTCCATCACTTGGTTCTTATGCCCTTGTTTAATAGTTATCCCAATCTACCAGGTGATAATTGCCTATATCAGTGTTTTTCTCATTAGATTATAATCTTGATATACTTTATTGATGTTGGCATCTTGTCACCTAGCCTAGTAGTTTTAGTGAACAAAGAACAATCATTAGTTGATTTTAACTAATTGCTGATCACTGTTTTATGCATCAGACTCTTGAAGTCTATAGAATAAAAGTTCTGAGATTAAATTTTCAACTGGTCTTATTTTAAGGGAATTACTTTTTTTTTTCTTTTAAAGATGTACAATGTAAGGCCGTAACATTATTCAGTTTGAGTGCATCTTTCACCTTTCAATTAATTTTTTTCTAGCCAACATTAAGAACTTGTTTGTAATTTAGAGAAAAGATACTAGAGGGTCAAAAGAAACATTCCAAATGCAATACTTTACTGTGAGACACACTGGATTAAATAAAGAGAAGATAAACATACTTAACAGACATCCTGGTGCTTAGACCAGTTAGGGAAAATTTAATCAAGAGGCCAGGGGATAGCTCAAATCACTCATGAATATTTAACATGAATTTCATTAAATCTAAAAACTTGAGAAATGCTGTCATGCTTGAGACATACCTGTGAAAACAGTCTATAAGATCCAAATGCCAACTACTGGATAGCTCTTTAATATAAGCCAAATATATGAATGTTAATTCAGATTATATTAGAATTAAGAATCATTAATAGAGCCAAGTTAGGTAACTAAGTGTAATCTTGTACCTGGCTTAAATTGCTATTTTGCCAGGGAATGAGTATTGAATAGAGACAAATATGGGATAATATTTTGAGAATTATGGTGTGGTCGTATTAACAGCAACAAAGAAAGAACAGCTTGTGGACTCTAGACATTACTCAAACTTTCCTAAGTGACTTAATCTTGATGTTGGTCAATAGGAAAGAAGAAAGGGAAAGTATGTTTTTATACCAATTGTCATGTATCAGATGTGGTGGAAGTCAACAGGTTTGGTTTACACTTCTCTTTGCATCATGTGGCTGGACATTCAGTGGTGATTGATGTAGGGTGGGAGATACCATTTGCAGCTTACAAATATTCATGACCTTACACTAATTTCTCCTTCTTATTTACTATATTCCATCTTGATGTCAAAAACCTCCGTTTGAATCATACTAAGTATATTTCTGAATAACCACCCCCTTTTTTTTATACTGCCTTATTTTAAATACCTCTTGTAGACCAACCTTATTAAGGTGAATTGTTGGAGGTAAGAATTATGTGGCTCTAATAGGTGTCATTTTAGCCACTAAAGATTATTTGATGAATCATTCAGGCGACTTCTTCACTCACTCTTCTACATGCCTCCTTTAAAAGTCAGATGATTGGTAGAAGAGGATGATCTACCCAGAGAGAGGAGAGCTAGTGTGTAGTAATGCATACGATACATGAGGGAAACAGGGTGCATGAGAAATCTTAGTTAGGAAAAGAAGGGGTTGATGCCCAAGTTATGTCTTTGTGTTCTCCTAGTTTGAGAATTACCTTCAAAATCTTAACTTTTTTTTCATGTTCATACCCAAACTTTGAATTCCATCCTCCTAATACCCATCTATACAGAATCAGTAACCGTTTTTACCTATCTTATTTAATGGTAAATACAGAAGAAGCTCGAGTAAAGTTTTAAAGTGCCTTGTGGTAAAGAATTATAGTAACAGAGAATATTTTAAATGATGGGGAAATATTGATAACAATGCCAATAAAGTTTTTCTTTATACTACCAAGAATATCTAAGTGGTAGTAGATAAGAGGACAGGAACCTATTCTGGTCATTGATTTATTTCTGAGCAAGATACTTTCCTGGTGTATATCACTGCTTCCATTTCTGATGACCATGTTAATTAAGGCCCTCTTGATTCCAAGTAATTTAAACCCAAACTAACTTAAGCTGAAAAAGGAAACTTTATGGAGTGATACTGGGTGTCCCAACTGGGTTTCATGAAGATAACTACTGCCTGGAGCATTGTGGGAAGTAAGAAACTCTTCTGAACCATCTTATCAGCCCTGTTCATCTCTGCAGATCTGCTGCTTTTCTCAAGGTACAGATCTCCCTGTTTCCTATCCATGATGGTACAAAATGGCTGCTGTTCACAGAGTCAAAGTTTATACGTTAATTCTAGTCACTCTGAAGGAAACTTCTCTCTCCCACTCTCTCTTCATCCCTTCTACCCTCCCCTTGCCTCCAACATCTCTGCCACAGGTACAATTACTAAGAAAGGGACAAGAGTAAATGGACCTGTCCAAACAAGTCCTGATATATCTTAAATATTTTCAGGTAAAGTAGTTATTTTCTAAGAATAAGATAGCATTTAAAAGTGTCTGAACTACAAACTCATTTATTAAACTGTGCCCTGATTATACTCATTAACTTCCTCCCAATATTTCCATTAAATTAAAGTGTATACCAAACAGAGTAGCTGGCATTTTGATATAGTTTACTCACCTGAGAGAAGCTATTTGACATGTGTGAAGTGGAAGCATCTTAGACCCAGAAGGAACTCTTCTAGGACAGTATTATTATTTACATCTTTAGAAACAGCAATATGATCTCTTAGTAGGAGATTCTCTCTGGCTTGAGAGGGTACTACTGCCATCCTAAGAGGCAGTAGATGAGTTAATGTCCATTCCATATTCACTTCACTTTTAGAATTCCAAAATAATTCATTTAATATGAATTAAGTAAGTTTGTTTCTTATATGTGAATTACAGGTAATACTACCATACGGACTTTCTCTTAATTTAAAACGAAAATTTGAAATTAAATACTCTTAGGGGAAAAAATGAAGTAACACCAGCTGAAAAAACAGTTGGTGACTGTGAATTCTCATCATGAATTCATCTGGGCTTCTTTGAAATAAGCATAACATTAAAGATGAAACAAAAAAATGTACCCTGTAGACTTAGTGATACCCATGATTTATTTGTGTTTATAAGCACCTTCCCTTAGAGATACTAAAATTCTCAACCCCCAAAATACTAAATATGATTAATGGTAAGCATATATTACATATCTTAACGTTTCTCTGGGTATACTAGTACTTTAAAAAATAAAACTAAGGTAGGGGATTTCTGGGTGGTTCAGCTGTTTAAGCGTCTGACTTAGGCTCAGGTCATGATCTGGAGGTCTGTGAGTTCAAGCCCCATGTTGGGTTTTGTGTTGACAGCTCATAGCCTAGAGCCTGCTTCAGATTCTGTGTCTCCCCCTCTCTCTGCCCCTTCCCCGCTCATTTGTTCTTTCTTTTTGTCTCTTTCTGTTTCTTTCTCTCAAAAATAAGCAAATTTTTAAAAATTTAAAAAACTAAAACTAAGGAAAGAGCAGTTGACTTGTATTTATTTTTTTGTCTTGCCTGAAAACTGGAACTCTAAGGCAAGGTTTAGTGTTGGAGTTCCTTGCTTAACGAAGCCCTTTCCCATGATAGGCTCAGAGTCAAATTACAGTACTCCAGCATGTCTGTTTGCTTCTGTGCTGAGTATTAAAGCATCTGGATCAAGAGGTGAAGGTGACCAAATGCATATTAGAAGGAGACTCTGCAGTGTTAATTCTGAGTCAAATTATAACTTACTACTTGACAAGGAGATTCCTGATATGTCTCCTCTTCTGTCTATTTACTGATAATGTGTATGTGGTTTTCTCCCAAAGCACTCTGCTGACTTAAGAGGAGAATGTCAAGTTCATAATGATGTCATTCCAACCTGTGATAACTGTCCTTAGGAAAAAATAGAAGTAGGCAGGGGGAAAATTCTGTTAATGTTATGTTGAGGAGTCTACATTAGAAGACTACATTAGTCTGTTCCAAGTTGACATATTGAGGACTGATACTGTTTGGTTAAATATATCTAGAAAGTCATGTTTTATTCCAAAGGTGCACACACCACTCATGGCTCATTATGTAACTCTTTGCTTTAGAAAAATGACTTAAATTTATTGTCAGATCTAGATTGGCATCTCTAGTTTTCATGAAAGGAAATTCTAACATACATATAACTCTCAGGGTTGTACATGACAGCAAATCCAATATCAGCACCCAATTAACATTTTCTAATACCCACTGGGTGTCTAAAATTTTATAGGCTTGATGGTTTTTATACAAAGTGAAAAGCAATTTTTGTCTTGCAAGAACAGTTCAGCTTACATTTCACATGCAGTACTGGAACTATCTTATCAGTATATGTATATTCAATATCATCTAACTATATATTGTTGAGAAAGATTCAACCCAAGCAAAAGTTAGAAGTCTTAGCCAGCTGTTTCCAAACTTCTAAGCTTTGAGAACTTCTTTTTTAAAAAAATTAATTCCTCTGAAAATCTTAATTTTAGGAACACACATCTTTAAAGAATGACATATCCATATCAAAGATTTATATTTAACACTATGTATTAAGTGCATAGTATGTGACAGGCATGATAATGAATAAACAGTCTTCCCTCTCAAGAGGTCTGTAGGTAAACACTACTTTAATGCAATGAATTTGCATTTTGGTAATCACAACAACACCTACTTATATATTTTTTAAATGTTTTAATGTTTAATTTTGAAGCAGAGAGACAGAGTGCAAGCAGGGAAGGGGCAGAGAGAGGGAGACACAGAATCCAAAGCAGGCTCCAGGCTCTGAGCTCTGAGCACAGAGCCCAATGCAGGGCTCAAACTCACAAGCTGTGAGATCATGACCTGAGCCCAGGTCTGAAGCTTAAGTGACTGAGCCTCCAGGTGCCCCGGCACCTACTTATATTTTAAAATACAAGTGTATAGGGGTATGGGATTAATGTCTATAAAACGTAGTTGAGATATACCATTGGAAGATTATATCCACCAAAATTCTGTGACCATTGTGTGTTCTTGGGGACTCATTAATATTGAAGCCTTTTAGGTACCAGAGCTAGGTAAGTTGAAAGCCAGTCCTTTGGGTAGCAGCTATAATAATTAGGGTACTAGATGTGTGGACAAGCTTCTTCCACAGAGAAGCTTGGGACTTGCTGTTACTACTGGGTGTAGCCATGGGGAGATAACCAGCTCTATCAGCAAGATTTCTGTCAACTTCTCCAAATAGGCTGATTAAGGCTAGAACCTCAGGCAAAAGCTGGGTAAGTATGGATTCAAATCTTTCCCAAGGAGAAACTAAAAAAGAGCTGTTTTTGCCTGTTCCCTCTGCTGAGCTCGAGAGGATAGCTGCAGGATGTGCTTGCCTGTCCATCTGAAGTTGTTTAGTTTGCTCAAAATGGTCCTGTGGGATTCATGTTGCCAGGCCCCACTGGATATCACAGCTGTGTGATGTGATGCCTTCAGAGAGCGACCACAAAAGCTGGCATACCAGATGTGTGTATAAGCTTCTTCCAGAGAGAAATGACAGATTTGGCTTTAGTGTTGGAGTAAGCCAGAGGAAGGGGAATGTGGGGTAAGTGCCCATTAGCTCTTTTAGACTCTATGGAGGGTCACAGTCAGCAACTTGATGCGGGCTGATCAGAAGCTTAGATGGTTAAGCAGCGTCTGGGAAATTATGCAGTCAAACCTTTACTAGGGAGAAACTGGGAGATGTATGCTTTTGCTTAGTCCGTCTGCACAGAGCTCAGGTGTACAGCCACAGGGAATATTTGCAATCCATTTAAAAACTGCTTTTATGTTTGCTATACTCCTGTGGAATTCATGAACACAAGCCCCACTGACTTTCAAAGCTAGGTGATTTGAGGGCTGTACCTCAGCTGTCAGCCTTGGAAGATGGGGTCCCAAATATGAGGTCCAAACCCTTCACTGCTCTCAGAGAAGCTGGGAGTTAGAAGTTCCCTCCTGACTGTAAGGCACTGTGGAGGTGTGGGGTTTATGGTGAGAATATGCTTCAGCCTTTCCTACTTTCAATATAGGAACTTTCTCAGTTGCCTGAAGTGTAGAAGCCACTTGATTAGTTTCTCACCTTTTCTCAAAGGGAATTGACCATGTGTAGGTATATATTCTGTGTGTCTGTGGGAAGAAGGAAATTCAGGAGCATCCTATGTCATTATCTTGGTGATGTCTCCATTTCTTCCTTTAAAATGCACGTCACAGTAATGATACCTATAGTACTGGTGTAAGGATTAAACAAGTTAAAAGGTATGCGGCATTTAGATATTATTACTCATTAATATTATTATCTAGTACTTATTACTATTACTATATTATTTTTACTGCTACTGCTATTCCATGTCATCAAGTTAGGCACTGCATGAGTGCCTTCCTGAACTCCAGCACTACTCAGAGAGCATGGCTTACTAGTCATCATGCACAAGGGTGTAAGATTTGTGTATAATGACTAAAACTTCCATTTTACATGATCTAAACTCCGTTCTATTTTGAGGGGATACAGACTATTCAGGACTGTTCACTGTTTGTCAGGCTAGTACACTTATCCCTGTTTAATGCTTTATTGATCAGGAAAGTGTGGAGGCACTCTGCTCTGGAAGCTTTCTTGGGGGAGGTCTAGTATTGATGTCTGATTGCCAAGGAGACTCTGCAGGTTATTTCTTTCCTTCATAGGAGCTGCTTAATAGCATCAGGTTATTGATCCATTTACTGTATTTGGCCCCCTGGCAATGGTTAATGCTAGAAAGACTGTAATAAAGCATTTTGCTTAGAGGGTTGGAAAATGAATCTTGTCCTTGACTGAGAGAGGAATGGAGTATGAGTAGATTTTAGATATCCCTCTACTGCTCTTAAGCAAGTTCTGGTCAATTGACTGCACCCTTAAACAAGTTCTTTTATTACCTGTTTAGAGAACCTCCATTTTCAGGTAACTCCCTTTTCACAGGATTGTATGAAATGCAATAAAGAGATATGGTTTATTTCTGTTAGAGTTAGATGAATAGAAAAGAGTAATATTTTAGATTAGAGACAAGAAAGAATTTGGGGTTTATAGGTATAAGTCTCACTCCAAAAACCTTAATAGCCCTTTTTCTGATACCATTACATATTGGGAAAAAACTATTACATAATAATATATTGATTAAAATACAGCGGGGTATAGAGAGCATGGCTTTTGATTCTAGCAGATAGAGGTTCAAATGTTAGCTCTAATACATACTGCTCTGTGGCTGTAAATAAGTTACATAAAATTCTTGACTATAAAAAAGTATTATAAGAGCTATCTTTACTGGTTAGTATAAGAAGTAAATGAAATAAATATGGGACAAGTGAAACACAATGGGCATGCCATAAATAGTAATTTCTGTCCGTCCACTGTGTTGTAGGTGGTTGAGAAGGCAGAGGCATTAAATGCCTCTCAAATAGAACTTGTGACAAAGCCTCCTTCCAGCCTCAATGCAAAAACAATTTGGGGGGCACTCCTCTGGAGGGCATCATACGAAGCAGGCTATTGCTTGGTTGATGGCTCTGCCAATAGAAAGGCTGACCGGGTGAAAAATAGATGGATTCTCTTTATCTCTTAATTTTTCATCTGTTCTTAATGTCCTCAAAAATATCGCTATATCAATAAAAATGATAAATACAAGTGAGTAAAAGTTTGGAAAGAACCTATTTCTATGGCAAATCTTTATCAAATAAATTAACCTACATGAAAGCATGCTAGCAAACTGCAAAATATTAGACAAATGTTACCTCTGACTTCAGGGGTATCTAACCTTAGGTATGGCTTCTCTATGTTTGCTAGCACCAAACCAATTTCCCTTGGCTAAGAATACCTCAGTGAGCACAGTGTGGTAAAAGATGTCCTACCCAGCAGGCCTCTGCAGTGATGAGAAGGACAGCCTTAACTAGCATTTACCAAGAAGGTCCCTGGTGAGAGTCTGCATCTCACAGTGCCTGAAAAGTAGAAAAGATTTTTGCAGCTATGCATTCCCGCATTAACAACTCTCGCCCTTTGAAAACACACAAACACAAAAGTCTGTGTACATGCATGTACAAACACATACACACACTCACATTGCTGCCACGTTATCAGGGGCAGGAGAGAGTGAGTCACAGCTCTGGCTTCTCGTTAGTTTAATGAGAAGACCTGGGGATGAGAGAGTTGGCCTAGGTAATTTTCCCTCCATTGCAAATTAAAGAAAATTAAAGCCAGAAGTGATTGAGATTCTGCCTCTGCAGTGGTAAATGTGAGAATTGATCTCAAGATATTTCACTCTTCCTTCTTTCAGTGGTTTTGGAAACAAAAGGAATTGAGAGGTCTTTGTACTGAGAGTCATTTTATACAGGTGTGCACCCCCAGAGAGCTGTGATTTTGAAGTCCTGGGGGAGTACAGCAGTGTGAATGGGGGAGAGGGAGGAAAAGCACACACTGCTTAATTTGGTATGGTTCCTACTCTCTTGAAAATGATGTTATGAAGTGATCTAACACCACTCATACACACAGGTTCTGAATCACATGTAAGCAAGTCATATGCATCCTGTGCTCCGTGAAATACTGTGCTCCGTGAAATTTGTGCTCTTCTAGGGGATTTTGTCTTGTCTTTTCTTCCATCTACAAAATATTTCAAAGAAGGAAACTATATGTCTTGAGTGAGTTAACGTCTCCTTAACATTATTCTGAATAAGAATTAAGGAACTACCAATTCTTTCTGCATGTGCAAAAACCAAATTCTATATGAAACAGGTCTTGTGGTTAGAGAAGTGCACTTTCCTTGACTAATTTTCCCACAAATTCTGACTGGCAGGCAAGCTACAGTCAAGTAAGATGTCACAGTTGGCATAGATCAGAAATGTGACTATTTCTCCCTCTTCATTATCTCCATCTGTCCTTCTTGGTCTGCATGCTCTACCCATCTCCCTCCCTCCCTCCCTCTCTCTCTCTCTCTCACACACACACACACACACACACACACACACAACTTCTTGATAAAACAGGGTAATTGCCTGATAAGGGCCAACTAGCCATTTGATAGGTAGTATTGGTATGAACGTAAACTGTCTTCACTTTGAGATTGGAGCTGCTGGCATAGAGAGGCTAAAGAACATCTCACCATAACTGGGAACTTGAGTGGGGATCAGATATCATTTGCATTTGTTCTTCTGCAATAGTCCACATACTGGTAAATTGTTTAGTGAATGTTTTCATTCAGCAGTCCTTATCTATTGAGACATAAAATGGAAGATAGTGTTTTCCTTTCCTTTTATGTAATCTTTTCTCATCATTTATTTAACCTTTTGATATGTTTAATCAGGTCATCCTGCCTGCTCCCCAGAGACTTGTGGTATGTTCTTATTCACAGTCTTTGTAGGTATGAAACACTATAAAGTATCTGGCCTCTGCTGACTTCTTTGTACCAGAGATACCACTTCATTCCTCTCCCTTATCTGATATTAATATGTTAGATGCATGTCAAAAGTTTATAAGTCAAAGTTCTGAACTGGAGGAAAGGTAAGAACCAAATACTTTAAAAGGAAACCCTTCTAATCGGTAACCCTTTCCAATGGTTAAGAATACTCTGTATGTAAGAGGTGACTTAAATTGTATAAGGAATAGGAACAGAAAGTTGACAAACCAAATGTGACTTTAAGAACTCCGCTCCTTCAAGGGCACCTAGGTGACTCAATCAGGTAAGTGTCTGACTTTGATTAAGCATCTGACTTTGGCTCAGCTCATAATCTCACAGTTTGTGGGTTTGAGCCCCACGTCTGGCTCTGTGCTGACAGCTCAGAGCCTGTGACTCCACTCACTCTGCCCCTCCCCCAATCACACTCTGTCTCTCAAAAATAAATAAGCATTAAAAAATAATAAAAATTTAAAAATAAAGAGATGAACTCTGCTCCTTTAGGTTAAGGCCCCAAATAACTCAGTCTTTTTTAAGCTCTCCTCAACAATCGTAGCTGTTTGATTTTGAGTAATAGGCATGCTCATTTGTGTTTGGGTGCACTTTTAAGTTTTTCTTTACCTTCATCTATACTTATTTCTTCTTTCTTCAATTTTGAGAATTAAAAACCATTAGAAATTAAGCTTCAAATCATGTACTCGCTAATTGGAAAATCCTTGGAGACAAAATATACCTAAGGTATTAATTGGCCAGGGTCTCATGTCTCATGACTCAAGTAATGGTAAAAATAAAGTATTTGAATTTTTTTTCAATTTTGAATCAATTCCTCTATCACATTATTGGAAAGGTCGTGTATTATATAGACTTGGTTGAAGATCTTCTGCTTTTTGTAAAATGTAATATATGGTGTCACAATTTTCTAACATACATTCTATAACTGAAGTAAACAGTGCTTTTTTATTTTTATTAAAAAAACATTAGAAATTTACCAAAGTAATATGTCAAAGACTCATGTAATCAATAACTATGTGTGTTCAATTTTTGGGCATGTCCTTCAATTTTATAAACGGAAAAAATGAATTTAAGGGCACTTTCTCTCCTGTATCTGCCTTCTCCCAAAGAGACATATGCTATGGTAAATTCAATACAAATCTTTCCAGGTTCACTGTTTTCTATTTTTAGAATACAGATATCCTTAAATAATACAGTGAGCTTTAGCATACATAAAACTTTATATCAACTATAAAATGGTGTATATCTCTTTGCAACCTTTTTTTTCATTCAACACATTTTGAGATCTATGCATGTTGGTATAGTATATACATACCATATATATGGCATATAGTATATCTCTCTTCAAGCGCATCATTATCTAATTTGAATATACCATATTTCATGCATCCATTCCCCTAAGTCAAGTAATTCATATTGCTACAATTTTTTCATTATAATGAGTAATGTTGTACTAAACACTACTGCATCTCTCTCTTTGTGAACATGGGCTTGATTTTTTCAAGGAGTACCCAAAAGTGGAAATGGTCAGTGGTAATGACACCAGATTTAATCCTATCAATATAATATGCAAGTTTGTATTTTCCTCGTAGTCACTAGTGAATATCATTGTATTTTTATTCATTTTAATTAAATGGGTGTAATATGATTTTAAAATATTGTTTCAATTTATAATTTCTTTATAAGTAAAGTGTCTTTTCTGATGTTTATTTGCTATTCTATTTCCCCTCTCTGTGAATTGCACCTCTATTTCCTTTGGCCACTTAATTTTTTTTCTATAGGTCAATTCTACCTTGTGTGTGTGTGGTAGATTTTGACTTCCATTCTTTCCTTGCTTCTAGGTTTCTATATGATGCCACTATCAGGCTAAAATCTTATCGTGAATGGCAGCAACCTGATTAATATTTTCCTTTATGTGCTGTGCTTTTAGTGACCTGATTAAAAAATCTTTTCAATTTCAAAATCCCAAAGGCTTTTCCTACATTTCTTTTTTTTAAAGTTTATTTATTTTTTGAGAGAGAGGGAGAGAGAGAGGGGAGGAAAAAGAGAGAGAGAGAGAGAGAATGGGAAGGGAAGGGCAGGGAGAGCAAGGGAGAGAGGGAATCCCAAGCAGGCTCTACACTGTCAGCACAAATGCAGGGCTCCAGCTCATGAACCAGGAGATCCTGACCTGAGCAGAAACCAAGAGTCTGACACTTAAGCTTAATCAACTGAGCCATCCACGTGCCCCTCCTATGTTTCTTTCTTACAGGATAACACTTCCCTAATGCAGGTCTTTACACAATCTAGAATTAACTTTGGTCTTTGATGAGAGATACGGATCCTGTTTGTTTTCTAAGTGGAGAATGTATAGAGCATATTCTCACACCATTTATGGTATCTACTGTATGTCATCTTTCACAAACACTTGGATATATTTCTGGACTATCAGAACTACTTCCATCAAGTCATATCTGTATAGATTAGTCAGCAGGAATCCCAAGGCTCTCAGGACACCATCATCATCTAGAGTGCTTGCAATCTGACCTCATGTTCAATCCTTTACTCGGTCCTCTAATATTTCCATTGTGTTGCAATTTTGCAACACAAGTGTTGGTAGTCTGCAAAATTTCTTGTTCGCTGAAGGTTCTCTCTCTCTTAATGAAACATGCCTACTATCTGTTGGTACTGTCTCTCAACATTACTATGTGCCCCAGTTAATTAATCATTCTGTTTTCCAAACTCTCTTCTTTCATTAAAACTTCTACTCTCAGATCACTTCCCCTTACTCTCAGATCAGGATTGCCTTATATTGACAACTTTTAAGAAAACCAAAGAAAACAGCTTCCAGAAGGGAAGTGAAGAAGTCACTACCCAATCTACTAGCCTATATAAATACCCACAGATTCTTCCTTTCTTTCTAACACAATGAATAAACTGTTCTGACTTCATTACACATTGAACCCATGTCCCCTTGCATTTTTAGATACGATGCCTAAAACTGCCTTTCAATCTCATACATCATTAACTTCTCTCTTACGGATCATTCAAAAACAGTATACAAGTATACTATAATAAATAGTCTTTAACCTTCCCTAGGCTCCATGTTTCCCTCCTGCCACTCCCTAGTTTCTTTCTTTTGTAACCAATCTCTTGTTTGGATTCAATGTCCCCACCTCCTTGCACTCATCCACTCCTCTTCCTATGCCAGGCACAATGTTGCCTCCAAAGTCAAGTGAGATTATACTTAGTGTTGTTATCTACTTGCGAACTCTAAAAGCTAACTTTTATTTCATATTTTATTTGAGCCACCAGCAGCATTTAACAGGAATCATCATTCGTTCCTTCCTGAAGAAATTTGATAAGATATCAAACTCTATTTTTTCTGCATTCTTACTGGCTTCTAATCTCAGTTGCCTTTAATGGGTTCATTTCTTGCTCCTGGGCTCTATTAAATATCCTCTGGTCTCAGTCCTTGGTCTTTTTCCTTTTTTATTGAAGATACCATGCATCTCACTGGATTTGACTGGAATTTGACAGAGTTATATTTTATTACGTGGGGCAAGACTCCAAGAAGAATCTTAGTAACTCAGTTTTCTGAGTATCAGGTCTACATTATTCATATAGTGTTGGATCAATTAGTACAAGACCGGTGATTTTATTTTTATTGCAACCAAAAAAATCCTTATTTTTATAATAAATGTATACACACACACACACACACACACACACACACACACACCACATCTTCATTACCCATTCATCAATAGATGGACACTGGACACTGGGCTGTTTCTATAATTTGGCTATTGCAGATAATTCAGCTGTAAACATTTAATCTAAGTAGCGATATATTAGTATTCTTATTTAACAACTTACAATTTGTGCATATTTTTTCCTGCTTATTTTAACTTAGTCTTCTCTCTTATGTTTATTAATTATTTGCATTAATTTATTTTACCCTTATTAGCTTGGAAGCTGTGAATTCTTTCTGTGGTTGCACTAGAGACCTATATCTGTACAATATACATACTTGACTTACTCAAACTAATGAAATTCTACTTTGTTATAGGTCTAATAATCTCATTGCAAAATATAAAGCAAAAAATAGAGAAATAAAAATGCAGAAGTTCATAATTATAGTGGAAGACTTTTAACACAGTTCTCTTGATAACAGTCAAAATATAATTAAATACATAAAATGTTCATAGCATTATTCAGCATTATTCAAGTCCAGACTGAAAACAATCCACATGCCTATCAATAGCAGAACAGATAACAAAATTATAAATTTACATATGAAACATTATAGAGTAATTGGAGTAAATGAACTGTTACAGTTAACAGTATATACCAGTCTTACAAACAGAATCCTGAGTGAAGGAAGCCAAAAACAAAAGGTGACATACTATATGATTCAGTTTGATTTAAAATTTAAAAAACAGGAAAACTAATCTTTGGTGATAAGAGTAAGGATAGTGAATACCTTTAGGGAAAGAGGTGATTGAAAGACTATATAATGATGCTGTCTGTGGTGCTGATATATTCTAGTTCTCAATTTATGTTCAGTTTATGTTGTAGAGAGCAAAATAACAGTCAGCCAACAGAAGTGTTGACAGCTCCACATTCACCTCTATGCAGGCATTTCTATGGCAAGATCAGCATTCTGTAAGAGCACTCTAGCCAATATTTGAGATGGTAGTAAAATAACTGGGAGGGGCACAGCGAGATAAATGAAGTGGACAGCAGCCACAGTATGGAAATGCTATTTACTATAATTATAATACACCATAGCAGTGATTTTCTTTTCTTTTTAATTTTTTAAAAAAATATTTGGGGCGCCTGGGCGGCTTAGTCGGTTAAGCGTCCGACTTTCGCTTAGGTCATGATCTCGCGGTTCGTGGGTTCAAGCCCCGCGTCGGGCTCTGTGATGACTGCCAGCTCAGAGCCTGGAGCCTGTTTCAGTCTGTGACTCCCTCTCTCTCTGACCCTCCCCTGCTCACGCTGTTTCTCTCTCTCTCTCTCCTAGAAATAAATAAAACATTAAAAAAATATTTATTGAGAGAGAGAGTGTAAGCACATGCGTGGGGGAGGGGGAGAGAGAAGGAGGGAGGCACAGAATTCTAAGCAGGCTCCAGGCTCCGAGCTGTCAGCACAGAGCTCAACATGGGGCTCAAATGCATGAGCAGCAAGATCATGACCGGAGCCGAAGTCGGAAACTTAACACACTGAGCCATCCATACACACCTATAGCAGTGATTTTCAAACTGCAGCCTTCATCTAGATGTTTACTGAACATGCAGATTCCAGGATCATGATTCCTTAATGATTTAGGAATAAGAATTTGTACACTCCAGATAATATTGACACAGGTGGTCCATAGAGCATTCTTTGAGAAACACAGAGCTGTAGTAAGGAACACTAGGTAACAAAGTATAAATCCCCAATACAAAATATTGCAATAATTTTTAAATAAAACAACTATTAATAATGAAGTAATTCATTTTAAGCTACATCCTAGATTACAAAGCATGTTTTAAAATCATTTCCCATAAGGTGTCTTTAAGCTCAATTCCTTCAGGTCTGCTTAGAATACATGTCACAATGCAAGTAAATAAACTGTGGAAGATATGTTATTACCAAAAGGAAAGTTATCATCTGCTCTAATTATTTTAAAAATAAAAATTATTTCAAACTTTGAAATACTTTTGATGATAAACTATTTGCTATATACCAGCTGTGTGTTGTGATATACAACAGAATTGATCATAAACACAGCTTGTCATGACACTGTGGTTGATAATCTCTGGTATATTCATCATTGTAAGGCAAGACTGACAGTATGGCCTGAAGAGAATGGCTCAAAAAGATAGTCTTCAGAAAAGTTAAAAATCCTCTCACACAAGCATTAATAATTACCCTGCTCTGAAGCCAGTATCTTCCTGAAACTTTATTCCAGAGATGGCATAGCTAAATATTAAAAGAAACTGTGACCATCCCAAAGATGCACACTGAAGAGCTAAGGATTATAATACAAATCTGCCCTGGCCTCTGTGTGGATTTCATGACAATTGGATCATTTGATTCAGAATTCTCTTCTGCTTCCAATAACTCCTATTCTCCTGAGTTCTATTTCTCTGTTTGCTTAGTAATAATAAATTTGCCTATATAACAAACTGATAGGAAAGTGTCCAATGACACTTTTCAGTATAGGAAAAGGACACAAATTAAGGAGTACAAAAAATTACTAAAAACACTGCAATTTTTAACCTTTGTAAAATATTTTCTTTTATTGGATCCAAGGAATACTTGATCTGAGTGTACATGGATTTGCCTAACATAAATGCTAGTATTCTATGATCTCCAGACACCTGTTCTAAAATAAATAAATAAATAAATAAATAATAAATACCCTTATCACTAGAAAGTAATGAGACACCATCTTTTCTAAAAGAAGTTTTCAGCTACGTGTGTAGGAAAGTTATGGGAAGACATCTGTATGCCTGGAAAAACACTCAGTTTAACTTTTTAGATAGTGTACTATGAACATTCCTTAATAATCTTTTTTGACATCTAAAATATATTCTTATCTGCTTAAGTAAATTTAAGTTGTTTAGCAGCAAAGGAGAATCAGTGTTTAAAATTATTGGGGTAAAGATAAAGCAGTGTCTCTGAAAGATTCATCCAAACCACCTGCATTACAGTTAGATGACTAGCTGTTTATAATGGTATCCCCTGTTTCCCACCCAGGAGCTCCCAGCTCAGCATCTCTGGGATTCATCCCACTAATCTTATCCCCTAGGTGATTCTTGTACGCACTGTTCAAATCATTTAATTCAGGCTAAATAATATGTAACTTTAGCTCCTAGAACACAGGAGAGACCAAATTGGGAGGATGTAATCACAGTAGAGTCTCATTTCAGATATAACCATAATCTGTGTCTTCAGAGCTCTGCGTGTGTGCATACAATGCATGTGTTTTGCTCACAAGGGAGAGGGCACACTGGGACTGGGGTGGAGGGGTATGGAGGAAGTTGGGCAGAGTGAGCAGGGGCTGATCTTGGTGAATAAAGAATTACATGCAGAGGAGGCAAAGTGGGAAGCAGGTATCTTAAATTAATTGGGAGTGTATAAGAGGAACTTAATGTTTTCTGATAATTTTAAAGCAGGTAAAGATGGGGGTGTAGCTTTTCTAAGGTAAAGTGAGCTTGAGCTGACTAGGCTGCAGCAAGCAAATGGGAACTCCAGTGAACATTTATTTTTAATCACTTGAGAAATGTAAATGTTCTCCTTAAATTAGCATAAGGAAGACTAAAGTTAAATTTAGCAGTAATTGATAAGAACAGTGGAAAATTAATCAAAAAGTTACCAGACTATATCTAAAGTACTCTACATTTTAATATCTTGTTTTAATTTGTAGGCATCCTTAAATGTGTGATAAAATATCTAATTTGAGGGTGTGATTATTTGTGTTCTTATTTGAATAACTAATAAATAAAGAGAGAGAAGTATGAATCTCCAAACACAATTTAGAAAAAGAAAAAAGAATGAAGTTAATGGACTGAGTGTTTTAGCAAACATTAACCTAGGTCAGATCCACATCAGAAGAGAGTCAGAAGGATCTGATATAAATCTAATAATTCTAACAAGGTCAATAAGGGAAAAAATAGTTCACTCATCATTGTATCAAGGAACAAAGGAAATACTGTATTTGACATTAATCCTCAAGAATCCTTAGTTAAATCATAGTAATAAAAAATAAGTTACAACACTTTTTTTAAAAATCTTTTTTTCTTTTTAAATGTTTTATTTAGTTTTGAGAGAGAGATAGAGACAGCATGATCAGGGGAGGGTCAGAGAGAGGGAGACACAGAATTTGAAGACAGGCTCCAGGCTCTGAGCTAGCTGTCAGCACAGAGCCTGATGCAGGGCTCCAACCCACGAATCGTGAGATCATGACCTGAGCCGACTTAAGTCGGACGCTTAACCGACTGAGCCACCCAGGTGCCCCAAGTTACAACACTTTTAACAGACAGATTAGATACACCTATTTAGTGTCAAGCCTTCCTGTGATAAATCAAAAATCACCACAACAAGGAAATCTGCAACCCCCAAATATAAGTCACAAAAGTCTCAGAATGTATCCCCTTCAATGGAAGCACTCAACATATACTATAAAATGACAGTGTGTTGACCAAAGAGATCTTAATAAAGAACCATCTCCAAGAAAAGAAAGCTAGGAAGTGCTATATTTCCAGGCGATGAATAAAGGAAAAAACTTAAAACTAAAGGGGAATCAGAAATGCTAAAGGAAAGCAAAGATAAGGAAACAGAGCAGTCCTGGGTTTTTCTCCAGTAAAGCCCTCTTAGAATCTGCTTCAAAATGGCAAATTAAATTCACAGACTGTTATTACTTGACAGATCAAACTTACCACACATACATACTTTTCTCCATCATCTTACAAATTCCAACAAATATAGCTACTTTGTTGTAACTATTAATGAAAGCTACAAAAATTCTCAGTTGTCAAGTAACATCTAAGACAAGTACCCAGCTATCCTAATATTTCCCATTTTTCATATCAAAAATGAAAAAAAGATCTCTTTTTAAATGTATGTTTCATATTTTGTGGTTGCAGATGACAAAAATAGGGTTATTATCTCAGGTAGGCCATGTAGCTAGAAAATAAATCTTAGCTCTCTCTTTACAAACTGCATGAAATTAAGCAAGTGACTAGCCTGTTATCAGACTCTCCCAGTCTCAATGATTATTCCTTTCTGTCACTCAAGACTTATGCCAAGATAACAATTATGTAACTATTTTTTTTAGAAAAGTTAAGAACATTATACAAATGGCATGTCCAGCATAGCCTTTGTATGATTGAAGAGAAAATGAGAAGTTAGGAAAGTTGAAATTCCTTGAGCTATGAGAAAGTCTGCCTATCTAGTGCCCACAGGTCATCCAACAAACATGTGTCCACAGATACCCACAATGAGTTTTGCTGAGCTTCACCTGAATCTGTTTCAATGGTTCAGCTCTCTTGTTTATGAAAAAAAGAGAGAGAGATGAGCCAAGATCCCTGGTGTTCTGAGGGAGGACAGTGGTATAGAAAGTTAAGTCCCAGTTGTGGTATGGATAACCCTGGGCAGTAATGAAAACTCACCTTCATAACAATTTCAGTTTCCCATGAATTATAGGCCAGAAACACAGAGAGACATTGAACAGTGGTGGCAGTAAGGAGCAAAAGTCATGAAAGGAGAGAAATCAGTAGGTGGACAGAATATTCAAGTCCAGCTAAGTCTGTAGGTTAAGGCAGGAATGGGAATGAGGGTCTTCCCAAAATGTCAAGCATATGATGTATACACAAAAATGCACTTAAGCTAGAGTGAAGGATTTAACAATAAATTCTGTCATGGCTCCTAGAAGTCACCCTGAATAACAGAGAGCCAAGCATCTTCCACAAATGGCAGGGTGTTCTAATTCAGCAAATGCAGCAGAAGACTTAACAATGAGAGACAAAATAAATGAGTGTTTAAGTGCCTCTTTATAAGAGCTCTTAGTTTTCATTTGGCCCCATGTGAAGGTTCTGCTCTAAGGCAGACATTAATGGAGATAGATCAGCCAACCAATTCAATTACCAAAGATTAGAAAGTTCAAAATAATGAAGATGACTGGTTTGACTAGTGAATGAGGAATCAAGAACATGATTTTGCAACCTGTAACAAAAGACACCCAATTCTAAGAGCAACAATTCAAGGACAGAACCTAAGTCATCCTATAGTGTGGACAGGTGGGTACTGTTTGGGGTCTCCACATAAACTCAGATTAGTGGGCTTTCTTTGAATGTATTTCACTGTTTATGGTAGAAAGTATCTTCCTCAGTCCCAATAATAAGCACTTCCACTAGTGAACCAGGCATGGTAAAGTGAAAGGTACTTTGTTTTGGTCCTGTTCCTCTCTAGTGGAAAATCATCACACAGACCTGAGTGAGTCTTGGACTGAAGAGGAGGTTGTAGGATGTCAGCCCTGGATCTTTGTAACATAGGACAAAACACAAATCCTTCTCTTTGTCTTTTCATTTCCTCCATTTGGAACTGAAATATGAGTTATCTTTTTCTTATAATGTCTCAGAAAATTTAGCCCATTAACTGGTGCTCCTTAAAATGGTTGCTGATTAAACTTTTACTTGAGAGGGATATGTGAAGATGTGTCTTTCAGCTGACAAGGCATGATCAATATCTAATCACAAAGCTTTATAGTAACATTGAATATGTGTTGCCCCAGACTACAGAAAAAGAATAACATCTCCCATCTTTACCACTTTGCTCTGCTATTTCAGGAAGTCTTCCAGGCAGACTTATACATTCTCATTAGTGAGATTCTCCTGATCACCAATGAACATTTTCCTCCTCTTGGGCTCTTGGCTATAGACCCCTCGGTCTTGAGTTGGTTTGGATCTATGGTTGGAAGTCAATACTCTTTCTCCCCTTTAATTCTTCCTAGTGACTTTATGAGCCCTTGGTTCATAGGCTGTCACTCCTAAGGCGTCTGGTTTCATTCTGATTCTCTTTTACTGTCATTTCTGTTTGGTCTCATTTTTCTGTTCTATCCTCTTGATGAACAGAAGCAAAAGCAATTCATTTTCCCTAGGCTCCACGTCAAATTCCCAGAGAGAAAAATCTAGGATAGATTTCAGTCAGATAAGTATTAATTTGCTTACACTAAAAAATAACTTGTCACTAGGCTTAAGGTGAAGGACGGGACACCCCCACCACCCTCCTCTTCCTCAGGGGTGGAGGTGGAACTCATGGCATTATGACAGATCTTCCAAAGATACACCTCCACTAATCCTTTTTTTCCCTCTGACAACCATTTATATAACTGATATGGGTGAGAACTCAAGCTGGTGTATATGTGTGCAAATGTGATCTAGCTTTGAAAATTCTTATCTAATTTATTTCTATGTCTTGGTTCAAATTAATTTTAACATTGTTACATATGCAATGATACTACTACTACTTTATCTGATATTCACCATTTTGCCTATTTTAAGGATACTGCTGAAGATGATGTATATTGAACACGGTGTGAACTCTTGGGAGATATTTCTTTCTGGTGTTATTATAACAATTGTTTTTTGTAGCATTTTTATTTTATCTTGACACTGCAAATTGTGTAACTAATCATATGGTTTTTCTCCATGTACCATATCCACAGCTTAATTTGTATCTTGCTGATAGCAAATGTACAGGACTCTAAGTTGTGAAAATTTGCATAACCTTATACCTGGTATTATATTCATCTAATTCCTGCTGTACCTGGATTTTTCTGTTTGATTTCTGAAAGGCAGTTGGGTACAATGTTTAGAGCTCAATCTTTAAGGACAGATATGGGTTTATATTCTGGCTTTACCACTGCTATGTGACTTTTTCCTTCCCTCTCTTACCTCAATTTTCTACTGCAACATTATAAAAATAATACATGCAGGATTACATTGAGAATAATGTATATAAAGTATGTAGCACAATGATTGGCACATAGTTAACGTTTGAGAAATAGAAGCTACCATGACTATTACATATGTTTATCCTTCTATTCTCTATATACTTCTTGGCTGTCCTAAATTCTTTTGGCAGTAAATGCAAAGTTGATAAATAAAAAATAAAAGATTTGCATTTACATAGCACTTATATTGTGAAGATTATTAGTTTAGTATGTTATTCCTTCTCACTGATAGAAAAGGTATTATCCCTTTTTCAAGTCACAGAAGCTCACTCAGAGAGGTTAAGTGGTTTCTGAAAGATCACATAATGCCTAAACAAGATACAATACCTGATTCCCAGTCTATAGTGAGACTTTCACTACATCAAATATCTTCACTGTGATTCACCTTACCCAAATTCTTCACTTTAGTCTTCAACAACTGCATGAATTATAGTTCACAAAAAAAAATCTAATTTTTGGTGATACAAGCACCATTATTGTCAATCATTTTCCTACTAAACACTATATGGCATCAGAATCTCAAAGTAGATTGAGAATATCTTATTGAACTGTGTTTTTGTTCAATTGCTTCTTTTCATAGTTATTTGGTTATTCCCCAAAACAAATTACCTTCTTTCTCCTTTCTCATATACTTGCTTTATCACCTTGGCCTCCCCTTCTTTTCTTGCAGTTAGGTATCAATTTCACCCACCCCTTCTCTCAATTATACCTAATTCAGCACTCATCCTATCAAACTTTACTGCCTCCTTGTCTTCTCCACTCACCCTGGAATTTAATGACTACTTTCTGTGTGATCTACCTACCCACCCTCACCACCCTACATGTCAGGACCAAATGAGGGATAGCCTGTATTTGTTTTTCTTCTTCAACACTACCTTTACCATGTAGACTTTGTGCTTCTCTCTTAGGCTCCCTTTCAATTGTAACTTTCTCCATCTGCCTTGTGAGAACTTCCAAATCTATAGTTCCTTAGCATCAACAGTACTCACCTCTGAGACTTGTGCTTCCTGAAAACAAAGGCAGTGAAGAAAATCACTCACCTTTTTGTGTTCTGGCTAACAGCAAAGAACCACCCTGTCCTTACATGTTCCAAGATAACACCCCTCTACCCTTTTCTCAATGACCCTTTTATTTTATAAAGGCCTTCATTTTTCTCTCTTCTTTGAAACGTTCCTCATTAACGAGTGCTATCCCTATTGCAATAGCTGGAATAAAATCTTATCTTTAAGGCCCATCACATTCTGTATTTCATCCCATCTGTTTGTTACCTCTATTCAACAAAGTTTCAACTTTAGACCAGGCAGCCTTTCCTCTGACAGTACACCCATCCACAAAGAGTTCCCTCTTTTTTGACCCTTGTACATGTGGTCCTTGCCTCTCTGTTGGATACTAGCCTCCTCCTCCATACCTATGGAAATCTTTCTCACTCGGCACCATCCATAAATTCCAGTTTAAACTTACTTCTTTCACAAAATTTTCTTTCATGCTATGTGTTGTTGAACTTCCCCTCTGAACTCCTACTGTTCTTATGTTTTATATCTCCTATTTATATTATTAAATGTGTTGGCCTGGTGAGATATGTATTTCAAACAAGAGTTTCTTTGTCTTATTGTTTTGTTTTGTTTTTGTTTGTTTGTTTGTTTTTGGTTTTCTTTTATGGCTCCCTCCTCTGCCTCCAAATTTCCCTCAAAACCAAGAATAAGAGTAGCGGCTAATTGGTACTCAACAGATATTTGCAATTGATTCCCAAATGGGATTTTCCTTAGGAATACAAAATCTGACAGCTTTTAATGACATACCTAATGAAATAAAAATAAAACGGAATCAGATAATATTGCAGGCAATATGGCATTAAATATTTTTTAATGTTAAACACATTTCTTGATATGTTATTTTAATTGTCAGAATTAGTTCTAATTGTTTGCTTTATCTTAGCTTTGTATACTATCATTGCTGCTTGCTTCAAGTTCCATAATAGGAGTTTCAGAATAATTTCTTAAATTAAAGGGTAATATAATGCTTAGGTATAAATACACCAAAAAAGGATGATCATACTTCAGCCTCCTTCCTGAGTGGTCTCTGGATTGGAGGGGTGAAGGAAGCAATCTTTCACGGGATGGGGCAAATAATTTTAAGTAATTTATTTAACATTGTTTTCTAAATTTGGTTTCTGAGATCTACATAATTGGGGGGGTGCTTTATAAACCATCCTTTATGAATAGCCACTGAAGACTATAAGGAAATCAGAGACTAAATTCACACAAAATTAGAAGAACTTATCTTGACATTAATGAAAACAACAGTGATGGAGTCAGGTAACACATAGCAGGGAGTCATTAAAGTATGTGCACACCAAAGTGACCATAAGAAGTACTCTAATCCCAAATTCAAGGAGAGTGGAAATCCTGGCTCAGTAAGCCCTTTAGTTTAACATAAGGACTAATCCTTTTCTCACATAGGTACTCATGAACCCACACGCACACACACACACACGCATACACACACACATATACAATATTTTTTTCACAAATGCACCTGAGTCATGTAACTCTACAATTTAATATCAAACTTAGGTCTTATGCCTTCAGTATTACAATAAAAATCTGATTATATTACTGCTAGTTCTCTTTTTCATAATTAAAACACTACATGGTCTGGGTTCAAACAAAGATTGTTTTGTTTCCCCAGGTACTGTTTTCCCAGTCACCATCATCATCATCACAATTTAGCTAGGATTTCAGTGACCTATAGTCCCAATTACAGTGCTCCGTCCTATGCCTGAATAGGAATCAGTGAAATAAACAGGACCTATAACACCCAATCGATCTATACAGCTTTGTTATGTCTACAGAGGAAACAGCCAAAGGAATAAAAATAGATATTTCTTCCTTAAATCTTTTATTTCATGTATATGCAAACATACAAACTACATATACCTATAAGCCAACAGAATAGTTTTGTTTAGGGGGGTCAGCACTTTGCATCTCTGTCATTGTCTTCCTCCTACTTCTCATATAAAATATGTAACGAATTTATCAGGGAGTCTCAACATGTTAGGTTGTAAATATATGTTTTTTTCAATGATTACCTCTTGTGATGTTAATTTTGTGTGTCAGCTTGGTTAGGCTATGGTGCCATTTGTTTGGCTCAACACTAGTTATAGCTGTGAAGACTTCTTATAGATGTGATAAAAGTATACATACATATATCTTATTTTTTTTTTTATCTGGAAAACCCTGACTGATTCAATGCTTAACATATTCACTCCCAGAACTGCCAATGGTTGGTACTTGAAAAGGTGCCCTGGCTGGTTTAGATATTAAGGACTTTGTTAGAGTGTTGGTTTCCACATAAATGTTGTATACAGTTTTCCTAGGGTCATGTTAAACTTCCTTCCATTCCTAAAACCTTTTCCAGAAGGCTATTATGATTCCCTTCAATTCCAACATGGGGGCCCACCCTCAACACTTCACCTGGCTAAATGGTCCTTCACTTGACCCAATAACAACCAGGACAGCTTCAGGGTTACTGCCTCTCCTCCAACCTCTGTGTGGATCCTGGAATTGATGGATTCCCTTTCACATATTCTCATGAGACACCAGAGAACTGGAAGGAGTAGAGGGTGACTCCACTTTCTTCTAAAGAAGAGTACAGCACAGACCCATGAAGCCTGAAGGATACTGGGATACAATAGGTCTTTCACCTTCAGAAATGTCCAATTTAGAAGTAGGCTCAGTGTCTTGGTCAACTATACCCCCAAACTTCAGGGGATACATAGCAAGCATCCCTCCTTCCCCACAGAAAGGAAGTGGAATAATAAAAAATATCTCCAATATGAGCTGAGCACCTAGAGTTGTGCTCCATACAAGCTGCTTCAGCAATGACAGCCCTGCTCCTATGACTTAGGATGCTCTCACTGGAGCTGTCTTACCAGATCCCACTCAGGTGGCAGCGGAAGTATGGGAAATACTTCAGGAAATTCAACAAGAATACAGCCAGAAACAGATGCCAGTCTCCCTTTAGTCAACTCAACTCCAGGAGGGGAAAGAACACCTTCCCCAAAGTAACAGCTCCTCTATTGGCATTTCATTCCCCACTAATACAATGTGCCTCCTACTTTCTCAGTTTCTTATTATATTGATGTATTGTGAGGTGGCAGCCTCTGTGGCTGTCTCATTAAAGACACATGTACCAGTTTTTATCCTCAGTTTGAGGCCTTACCTGTTATTCTGGGACATCTTGTTACACAGGCAGATATGCTTTGGAGCTATTGTAAAACATATTCAGTAATCATTTTGATAGACTTTAAATAGTTTACAATCAAAATGTTGTGCAGTCACAGGGCACCTGGGTGGCTTAGTCGGTTAAGCGTCCGACTTTCGTTTAGGTCATGATCTCGCTGTTTGTGGGTTCGAGCCCCGTGTCGGGCTCTGTGCTGCCAGCTCAGAGCCTGGAATCTGTTTCAGTCTGTGACTCTCTCTCTCTCTGACCCTCCCCTGCTCACGCTGTCTCTTTCTCTCTCTCTCCTAGAAATAAATAAAACATTAAAAAAAAAAATGTTGTGCAGTCACTGACTGGCATAAGATATATCCTTTCGGTTTTGATGCCAAGAGGTGTTGGGATATAGTAAAGACAAAAGAGAGTCTTTGGGCCCTAAGAGAGTGAGCCCTGCCAACACAGAACCTATAGAAATAACACGAAGTGAAGATTTTGCAACTTTCATTGGTGATTTTGGTCCCATAATGGAAAAAGACTGAGGAATGAATAATCTGATTTCACTGTCTATATTGATCTCATGAGGTAACTGCTCTGCACCTTCGTTTTGCTTTAGTGGGCATCACCTAAGAGACTGATTTCTGGCTGACTGCCCTGTGGTCTTTTTTTATGTTTCTTTAATATGGAGACAGCCAGATATACCACAATTAAAATTTCATGCCATTTCTGGTAAATAAACAGGGCAAGTAAGACAATATGAGGCACTACAAAGAAAACATGAATATAGTAGTGCAACAACAACAACAAAAAACCCAACTCTTGGTATTTATTCTGTTCCTTACTTCCATGAGAATCTATTGCTGTAGCAACCAATTAAGTCTTCTTTCTTACATCTTTAATCAACATAAAATAGCATAACCAGTATCAAGTACGGAAGCTTACAGGAGGTATTACCAGTAACATTTCATTTAACAAGACAACACAATAAACAGATCCACCTACTAAGTATACCTAATGCAACATCTGTTTTTAGGAAGTGCAAACTGCCTTTCAGAACCTACTGTCATCGCTGCTGATTTCACTGTGGGAAATGTAAAACTCAAGTATCAGGAGTATCTTTCTTTACAGGAGACTGGGAGATTATCTGCCTAGTAGGTTGCAGAGGAAATCAGAATTAGAATGTTAATTTTTCTTTGACTCTCTTAGTGAAAACTTCCTTCATCAATCCACACTGCTTTTTCTGAGGGATTAGTTTACCTCACTCAAAAGTAAATCAAAAGAAAAGTGGAATCTCCTATAGATATGTTGTTCAATAAAGCAGCCACTAGTCATGTATGGTCTTTGAGCATTTGAGATGTGGTTAAACCCAACTGATATAGGCTGCAGATATAAAATACACCTCAAATTCCAAGTATTTAGCAGAGGAAAAGTAAAATAATTCCTTAACAAGTATTTATATAGATTGCATATTAAAATGAAAACATGTTGGTATAATGGGTTTCTTCTCACTTTTTAAGCATGCCTACTACAAAATGTAAAATACGATGCAGACCACACATATGAGGCTCACAATACATTTCTATTGGACAGCACTGCTCTGGGAGCAGAAAGTTTTTCCTTTCTCTGCTAGGTAACTTTTCCTGTCTCTCCTGTGTCCCCCTTCCCTTCTGCTTCCTTGTTATTTTGATCTACATTGCTAATTCTTCCCTTTTTTAGTTCTCCCCCTGGGGTTTGGAATAGAGAAAAAGCAGAAGGTGGTTAAAGGGAGGAAGAACAGAAAATAATGAAGTGGGATGTGTTCTGTGGTTCAGGGTCTTCATTTCGTGTATATATGTCATCCATTTTCGAAGGTGGCTCTTCAAAGATGAAAAACTAGGCAAACATGGGATGCAGCAGCTCCTTCCCTCATTCCTCAAGGGAACCATCTCTAGCTACTGCAGTTGCCTGAAGAGACAAATGTCTTTTTCCTCAGAGGGAGCAATAGAGAACTCTTTCACAGATCCTCTCTTTACCATCACCTAGACTTACCCCTCAGGGCAAGCAGGTAATTTGAATAGTAAAACTTGGGGAACAGCTGGACAATTATTGGACCATAAGAAATAAGGGTCACCTCATTAAATCTCAGGCAGCATCTAGGTCCTTCTCTCTTGAGTTTTTAGAGCTCTATTGTAAGAAGAGTCATTTTTTTGAAGCCCTAAATTCCAAATCCTAATTCCTAGAGCCTGTCAATCTGATTTTACATGACAAAGGAGACTCTGAAAGTGATTAAGACAAAGACCTTGAGATAGAGAAATTATCTAGGATTACCAGGGTGTACCCAATGTAACCACAGGGGTCTAAGAGTGAGCAAGTGATTCAAAGCCAGAGAGAAAGGGATCTGATGATAGTAGCAGAGAAAGATGTGGGGTGGCAAGAAACATGGGGAGCTCCTACGAACCAAAAAAACACAAAACAAATAAACAAACAGAAAACAAAAAACAAGGACATGGATTCTGCCCTAGAGTTTTCAGAAGGAACTAGCCCTCCCTACACCTTGATTTTAGCCCATGGAGACTGATTTTAGTCTTCTAACTTCTAGAACTGTAAGATAAAAAGTTTGTGTTGTTTAAGCCACTAAGTTTGTGTTAATTAGTTGTGGCAGCAATAGGAAACTAATATATCCTGGAGAACCCCAGATGTAGCTAATTCTTTCAGATGGTACCAACCAGTGGGGCCAGTCCAGCTTAAACTCAAGTACGTGAACCTAACCTCCAAACCAAGGGTGTGAGGTTTCTAAGGGTTTGGTGGGAAAGAAGCCCCAGTACATTCCCTACTCCGGTCACTCCAAAAAGCCCCGAAAAATCCATTCTTTTCCCCACTTCACCCAGTTGTCTACATTTATTCAATGTGCGTCAGAAGTCTGAAGGCAAGGGGTGTATGGCAGGACTCCCAAAAGGAAGCCTATTCTAGACCTCTAACATCCTATTTAAACTTTTGTTCAGACTTAGGACTTCAAGAACCAAAGGACCCAGTTCCAGTGCTGCTTCTAGACTTCCTATCCTCAAATGCCTCAACCCCACTTTCACTTGCCTTATGATTCAAGCCATATCATAATATTACGTGCATTTATGGAAGGCCTTCTAGGTACCCTGCTTTATGGCAGACATTGCAGGGGTATTCTAAAATGTATATGGAATGTTTTTTCTTCAAGGAAATATTTTCAGAGACAACAAGCTCTACATACATGAAATGGGGAATTTGCAAAGAATCTCTGGCTATGTCAGAAAATGAATGGTTCAAAAAAAAAAAAAAGAATGGTTCAGATTATAAACACACTGCAATTTGTTAGGACTTTATTTGTTCATAATAATGGTATTCATTGTCCCCTATTTTGTTACTTGAAAGATTTAAAGCAGCTTGATTATAATTATTTAAATATACATACAGTGGTTTGCAACTTATAGAGAGAATTTACATAAATATTATTCTCACAATTCTGTGAAATCAGCAGTAAAATATTCTTTTGTAACATCAAGACAGATGAGAGTCTGAGAAGTTCATGTACTTTCCTGAAGTTTTACAGAGAATACAAAGATGGAGTCTGCAGTCGAGCCCAGATCCTGTGGAGTCCAAGCCCCATCACATCTTTTCTCAATTACATATTAGAAATTTCATGTGAGTTTTCCTCTATGGTTTGGTTCCAAAGCTGGGTTCTAAGCAGAGACCAATTAACACACTTCTTCATAACTCACACCACAAATTTCCATCAGGCTGGCAGAGTCTTGCAGCTCCTGATGAGCATTAAAAGGTCACAAAACTTTATCTATACAAAACTAGTTCCTCTGGGAGAGGAATATGTTAAACAATTAGGACTTTTTTTTTTTTTTTTTTTAATATAGTTGACACACAAGTTTAGTTTCAGGCATACAACATAGTGATTAGACAAGTTTATACACACATAGGTACAAAGACTTAGTATTATCAAAATGTCCATGTTACCCAAAGCAATCTATAAATTCAGCGGAATATCTATCAAAATACCAACAGGGTTTTTCACAAAACTAGAATAATACTAAAATTTGTATAGAACCACTAGAAACCCCAACTAGCCAAACCAACCTTGAATGAGAAAAAAAACTGAACGTATCACAATTCCAGATTTTAAGATGTACTACAAAGCTATAGTAATCAAAACAAAAAGACCCTTAGATCAATGCAACAGGATAGAGAGCCCAGAAATAAGCCCATGATAATGAGTCAGTGACTCTAAAACAATTAGGATTCTGAACTGTAATCACAGAGTAACAAAATTTGAGTAAAGGTGAACAATACTGAAAATCTAGGTTAGATTCTCAAATACCATGAACAACAAAAAAGTGCGAAAATAAGCCCAATAATATCAAAACACAAACTGTAAACTTTATTACTTAACTGAGTATCTTTTCTTACATAATTTAAGTCTTATATACATCATCTTTTAAAGAACACACAAAATCAAGACTGGAGCCAAAGTTGGATGCTTGACTAACTGAATATATGACCATCTAAACATATTTTCAAAAGACTTAATAAAATAAAAAATTTAAGAAAATAGTGATTACTTGGGCTACTGTTTGGTTATACTTCAATAAAGACTATTATACATAAGTACTGATTTGTGTGAGTGGGTACTTTTATAGAAATTGATAAATGTTGTGAGTTTTTTAGCTGAGCAGATACAGTATGAAAATTAGTACATGAACTAATAGCACAGAAGACTGATCCAAGAACTGAAGAAGCAGTTCCTAACCAGGGCTGTTTAACTGTAAGAACTTAAACACCTTACACGGCCACTTTCCCCTTTTTCCATCACCAGCTGTTAAACTGACAGAAATTTTAGCGAAGGTTTTAGACTTTGAGAGGAAGAGGGAGAGGGCAAAACTGCATATTTAGGAAACCTTATTTAGTTCTTCAGAGACAAGGTGATCATAGCTGACATCTGTTATTAGATAACAAAGCACTAAACTAGAAGTCACAAAACCTAGACTCCCAAGTTTATGTGTCATGTTAGATAGGACACTTGGACACAAAATAAAATGATACAATGGTCTGAATATGCCAAGTATCTAGCATAGGGCCTTAGCACTAAGAAAAGAACCAATTCTAGTTCTTTTTACTTCTCTTTCTCATTCTGATAATGGTATTGTTTACATGATGATTTCTCATGGCCTGATTGTATACAGTTTGAGGCAGATGTATTAGTTACCATTTGACTGCACCACACTTATTGGGGGGGCAGGAGTATCACATGGTTTAAACAAGGGAAAGTATTCTTTCCCTCACACATTAAAAAATACTGTAATCAAATTTGAGAAATCCCAGACTGGTATGGCAGCTTACAGCTGTCATAAGAGACTTGGGCTTTTTAACATTTTGTTCACCATTCTACTACATGGCTTCCATTCTTAAGGCTCCATCATATTTTTGAGGGCTGTGACGGCTTAAGCTGTCAAATCCGGGATGCATATAATTATGAATGGAGAAGACAAACACAAAAGATCATATGTTATATGTGGCAGTTGTCAGTGTATTGCCTCTCAGCTCCAAATCAGCTTTGTGAGAATGGTGCTTAACCCACAGTTTGTGGGTTTGAGCCCAGCATCTGGCTCTGAGATGAGAGCTCAGAGCCTGGAGCCTGCTTCAGATTCTGTATCTCCCTCTCTCTCTGCCTCTCTTCTGCTCATGCTCTGTCTCTCTATCAAAAATAAATAATAAAAACAAAATTAAAAATTTTAAAAAAAAAAATTCCTAGCATCTGCTTTGAGTACACTAAGCCCCAGAACCGGTAGCTGCCACCTCTATTTGCCATTTCTGTACTGGTATTTCATAATTTATTTTGTTAAAAGAATCTTCTTTTACCAATTTTAGAGGTTATTTACCTTCTAATCATTAATAATTCATTGTATTAATTTTTTTCTGTTACAACTATGGTACAGTTTCTATCTTCTGATGGGACCCTATCTGTTGACCATGTGATTCCACTCACATGAAATTCAAAATAGGCAAAACTAATCTATGGTGATAATGATTATCTCTGAGAAGTTTATTGGCTAAGATGGTCCTAAAGGAGCTTTCTGGGGTTCTGGGAATATTTTAGATTTTAATCTGGGTAATGGTTTTGTAAGTATATACACATGTAAAATTCCATTCATCTACATGATTAAGATTTATACACCTTCCTCCAGGTAAATTACTCCTCAGTCACAATAGTGGGAAAACTCTATGTTACAAACTAGAAGAAAAGGTAAAGGGATGGGTAAACAGAATTCTTCACAGCCAAGCCAACCCCCTTTGAGGAGTTTCTTTGCCCTGGTACTATAGGTACTCTGAATGCCACAGGCTTGAATGAAACCACAAGGTCAGTACTAGCTGAGAAAAAAGGTTAAGTGGTAGTGTGCTTAGCTTAAAAGCAGAGTTCCGTTAGCTAAGAAGGAATGGGAGAAGGATGCTGGTGTAGGCAACTAATGGTCTCTACCACAACTACTAGTATATTAAATTTACTAAACATTTATTCAGTGACAGCCACTGGATTAAGCCTTGGAGAGGTAGCCATAATTACTCTGCCATCACGGAGTTTATATTCTAGCACTTGGCTCTTAGTAGAACCTCAAAAAACATTTGTTAAATAAGTACATCAATGGTAAAGCAATGAATGAAGGAGCCAATATTTGTTTCAATGGGAGAAAATTACTTAGGGAACCACAACCATAGCTATAGTGTTGAGAACAGCATCTGCATCACATGGAAGAAGTGAGTTATCTTTGACAGGCAGGTAGGGCTGATGCACAATTATAAGTTTCAGAAAGCTATAAATCACCCCACAGAAATGACTTCTCAGTGGACTCCAGAACTGAACTCCCTCTACTGGGTGTATAAATCTATACATCATCTCTTCCAGTGCCCAGTGAGAGTTTGAGGTCTCCCAGACATATAGTTTTAAATATAATGATTTAAAAAATTAAGAAAACACCAACTAAAATGACCAACAATCAAATTCCAGGGAAATACACACTTCCCCTGAAATATAAGGAAGTGTTATACTCCACAGGCTTGTCAGGGAACAGTTTACCTTGGATGAGATCTCTGAACCTCAAGTTTGGGTTTAGCTGCAAAAGGTTCTGCACCTTTTTTAGGGTCCTCTAAGATAGATTTGGGGCTCTTATCAGTAAGCAGCACACATTTAAAAAAAAACCCTCCTTTAATTTAGAAAGCTGAATTGGACAAGACCCACTGCCTGCCTTAAGAGTGAGCCATGAAGAAGATCACAAGGTACGAGCTTGAAGTTATCACTAGAGAGGGCAATGCAGGTCAGAATTTTGAGTGAAGAATGTTCATAGGACAATGGGAAGATAAGAGAGAAGGAGCTGCAATCATAAATGCTTTCAGACGCCAAAGCACACAATTCAAGATGAAAGTCTGAATGATGGATGATATATCAAAGCATGTAGAATGGGAATGCATAGACACTGACTACCACATTTTTTAAAATGGCACTGAAATCCTATATTGAGGCTGGTTCTTTTAATTCTTAAATTAGACAGATAGTTTAATGGAAAAAAAAAAAGCCCAGGAAGGCAATGTGTCTGCTCCCTAGGTGTGGAGCTATGAGCAATGACCTCTCTAAACCCAAGTACTGTCAACCATAAAATGGAGGATTGTAACATAGTCACCAAAAAAATAAAGTTCCTTACAGGATGATTAAACTTTATCAGCCAGATAGGTACTCGCTCTCAAAGAAAATTTCACGAATGCATGATAACTCATAAATTTCATTGCCATTTCCAGTCTGGAAATGAGAAGTTCTAATAGGCACTAGCTATTTAACAGGTGCTTTGCACAAAATGTTTATTCAAAGCAGACCTTCTGTATGTTTAGTCAATTCATTTTATAATGAGATGGAAATGTTCCTATAATGATGCCCAACTGTAATGGAAGGGTTTGTAATAGGATGCTCTGGTATAAAGAATACTGAATCATGCTTCTATGTATTTATTTATTCACTTATTTACATACATCCTGACTCATTCTAAAATAAGAATTTGAGGTGATTTGCAACAGAAACACAATAACATGATAAAATATAACTGAAAAAGGGAAAAAAACAGTTCAGGGTGAAGATAAATTAGAAGAGCAGGTCATGACATAGCGGAAAACAAAATAAAGAAATATATTCTGTAAGGGATTACACACTTGCTATAATTTATTTCTGAATGTTTCTGAACTTTCCTGAAACAAAGACAAAAGAGACAGACAGTTAATAGTTCTCCTTGTCACAAAGGAAGAATAAAACCATACCATTTCCTCAGGCGGGCAAGGAATTCAATGGTCTGAATTATAGAATGAATTGTACCACCCTGGCTAAGACCCTTCAATATCTGGGGGCATCTTTGGTTCTTCATAGAAGGAGGCGATGGGGAATTTGACCAAGTGATAGAGTTCTAGCTAGTGTTATCAGTAGAAGGGAGGTGTGCCCCTTTCAAATCAAACCTTCCATGGGTGACCTCCTTTGTTTCCTCCCCTGTAGGCTGCAAGCCAATTCTCGGTTTCCCAGGTTGCGATAGCAAGCAGACTCTGAGCTGCATGTACATTAGGAAATGACTAGGGACCAACACCTGTGGAGGGTAGGGAGAAAGCAGGAGTGAGTAGAGGGATAAGTAGAGCTATGACGCAGGCCTGATGACAGTTGTGGCTTACCTCATAGGATTTCAAGAGCTAACACAGTCCAAGAGAGCCAGATAATGCTGAGTAGAAATGGTTAGTCTATCTACTTCAGTCATTTTCTAGATGTGGGCCACTCCAGAAAATGACACTGGGTCAGGCAGCTGTCTTCAGCTGAGACTGTCCCTAAAGAGCATGATATCTGAAGGCATTCCAACAGCTGGAGCAGTAAGTCCTTCTTTGAAGGGGGATCTGAATGTTGCATCTCTATATCCACCACCCAGGGTGACCTTTCAATTCATAAACTAAACATGGCTGGGTCCCTACCCAGCATCTCTACCCTCCCACTCTTTATGCTGAACAATTTTAACCCCAAAGATTATCTGTTACATCAGCTAGTTGTGTTATTTAACACACACACACACACACACACACACACACACACACACACACTTTAGACATGCTTAACACTTGAATAAAAAATAAATTTTCTAGTGCCTATGCACTGGAATGAATATTCCTACTTCATTAAACTGAGAGCAAATGTAGAGTCTGAACAGGGCTGTGAAGCTGACAGAATTTGTCTTCATGGCTTCAACTTTTGTTCTGTGACTTTCTCATCTTCCCATGCCCACTGTCAGCCACTCTACAACCTACTTCATAAACCAAATATGTATATTCACACTTCTTATACTTGCCACCTTTTGAAAATCTTTTATCATCATCACACACTCAACACCACTTCTAATAAAAGATTATGAATTTTTCTCCTGGGGAACATGTAGTTTTAAAGAGATGTAACCATTACATGGAATATCCCACATACACTCAAAGAGGTGAAGAGATGTAACCATTACATGATATATCACACATACACTGAAAGAGGTGAAGAGATGTAACCATTACATGGAATATCACACATACACTGAAAGAGGTGAAGGGAATTTTGAGATATTGGGAGCTCAACAAATTTACTAGGAGGGAATACATTTGTGGTTTTAAGATCAGCCCTCTCTTCAACTACATAGATCCAAACCTGAGTCCTATATGGCCTTAGGATATACCAGATAGGAAGTAAAATGTAGTTAAATCATAAGACTTACCCATATTTATCTCTGAAGATTCTGGTGGAACTTCTCAAGTAGTCTCTTCATACTCTTCTACTGAAGTCCCCTCCTTACTGGTGTTGATTGCCTGAGAACTCAGGTGAAACAAGACTTACCTCTGTAGTCAAAGTCACACTGAGGCTGGCATTTGTGGCAAGGATGCTGTCTTTACAAGCTGCCCAAGTGCTCTGAGGTGTTGGTGTGGAGTCACGGTCAGATCTTCTGTAGGTTGGAGCTGCTGTTCCAGATGGAAGGATAGAGGGGTCGATTCTTGAGTGAACACTGTTGCTGCACCCTGATGTCCCAAAGAATCCCCTTTAAGAATAGTACCTCATGAGAGGCTACAATGATTTACAGTATAACCACCTCTCTCTAGATGTTAATCCTCAGTTCTTGAAACTGAGTCAGGTGGACTTGGCCATGATGGAAAAACACTCTCAGGGAATAGATGCCAAGATAACTTCTTTTACCCATTTGCCATTGCCGGAATATACACACTCATTCTCCCTTCATCTAAAAATCCTTATTCATATTGACTCCTGGCAGAAGTCCTCCTAATTCATATCCAGACACAGCTAAACCCTAGTTTATAGACAGAATGGGACTTCCGCTACATATACAAAGAAGCGAATTTAAGAAACAGGGCAGAAAATAATAAAAACATTACCAGTATAGTAATAGCTAAAAATTTATTAGGGGCTAACCATGTACCAACCACTGTACTAACTTCTTCTTGAGCAATTTTTGATTTAACTACTATCAAGCACTATTCAAAATATATTATTACTTTTCACCATTAAAAACAAAGTAAAATAAAGTACAGAGAGTCAAACATCTCTAAGTTCACAAATCTAGGAATTTGCTGAGCCTAAATATAACCCCAAAGCTTAAATCTGCAACCACCATCCTCTGCAGATAGTTGCAAGGCATTGACCTTCAAGTTAGCAGGCACAGCTTAAAGAATGAGAGTACTTGTTTTATTACAAGTGGTTGGATAAAATGTATATAGCTTAGTGAACCCTTTTAATTTTGTGATATCTTAGATATAGATGTAGATACTGATAGGTATATTTATGAAAGACCCCACAAAGCCAAAAGAAATGTTATTAAAGGCACCAATACCTAACCCACTGTATTTCACAGAATCTGAACATCATTTAGGCTCAAAGTCTCTTGGATCCCCAGGAGACCCTAATACAAAGAACGGCTGAGTAGAAAAAAGGATTCTCTTCTGAGGGCTACCAGGAGACAGAAGGGTGGGAAAATAACAGGGAGGGATTAGATTCCCAAGGGTATGTGTGTCCTAAATAAACTTCATTAACTAGTCAAAGTAAGCCCTGATCCTGGATACATATCAGATATCTTATAATGTTCATATATTTGGAGCATACCATATTCAATACCTTCTTTCAATTTCCATAATCTATGCTATCTTTGCTATGTGACACTCCCCTCCCCACATGCCATGGTGCTGTCTCCCTCCCCACAAATGCCTTAATATGACAGTATTGGTCAGCTTTGGCTACACCAACAACCAACTTCCAAAATCAATGGCTTATAAAACATATTTCTTGTTCACATTACATAAGGGTTGCTGGGTAGGACACATGATGATTAGCTACCATCTGGTCCATGCTGTTCTCATAGCGGGGTACAAAAACAAAAGAAACAGCCATTCCAAGAACATTAATTAAAGCTTGTGCTCAGATGTGGTATTCGTTATGTCTGCTAACAATCCATTGGCTTAAGCAAAGGGGCACACTTTATCCACTGTGGTTGGTGCAGAGGATAAGGGTGAGGAGAAAATGAGTATTTTGGTTACTTCTCTACCCAATCACAAAACTGTCTGTTCTCTGTCTGACCCTCTCTAAATACTGTGTGCTCTAGATTTCTGTTCTTGTTGCCTTTTTTTATCCCACTACAATTTTCCTTAAGCCAACCTGTCCGTATCCATGGTGGCAGCCATGGATGACACCATACAGACATCTGGTATCTTTAGCACCACTTCTCTCCTTGATTTAAGACACACATTTTCCCCATGTATTGACTATCTCTACTCAAATCCTTCCAGAATTACAAATGCAAGTTATGCAAAAAACAAAACAAAACAAAAAAAACCTAATTTATTAGTTTATTACTTATCTTGATACTCCCTAAATTTGTGCTTTCCTTTCATGGTATGATTCATCTAATACAATCCCTAGCCCTTCTGCATGTTAATCATGAACACAAAGCCTTGACTCATTTTTCTCCTTCTCTCCCTAAATCCAAGGATCACCATAGACACATTCAGTCTGCTCCAATCCCCACCCCTACTGTCCTGGCCCATGGCCTTGCTATCTCCTGTCAGCAGTGAACCACTGTAATAGCCATCTAACTGGTCTCTCTTTCCCCGGCTTCTAACATTCCACAGCATTCCTTGAACATAACATGCATGCTCTCATCTGAGTGTCTTTGGACTTACTTTCTGCTTCCTTGATCTTAAAGGGTCCTCCTCCAATATGCACATGGCTCCTGCCCTCACTTCCTTCTAGTCTGTGATCATATATTATCTTATCACATTGCTTTCCCTGAACACCCAAAATAAAATACAATACTTTCCCTACAACCTAGCACTGTTTTTTATACCTGTTTTTTTTTTTTTATGCTTATTGATTTATTTCTGAGAGGCAGAGACAGAGACAGAAGCCCAAACAGGCTCTGATACTGGGCTCGATCTCACGAACCACAAGATCATGACCTGAGCTGAAATCAAGAGACAGATGTTCAACTACTAAGCTACCCAGGCACCCCTTTTTTTTTTTTTTTTTAGTTTATTTATTTATTTTGAGGGAGGGGAGGGGCAGAGAGAGAGAATCCCAAGAAGGCTCCACACTGTCATGCAGAGCCTGATGCTGGGCTTAAACTGAGGAAGCATAAGATCATGGCCTGAACCAAAATCACAAGTCTGACATTTAACCACAATACCCAGGCACCCCACTCCTGCTGTGTTCTTATTGGGTGTATCAATACCTAACATATTTTATTTATAGATTTACTATAGATTTGCCATTTGTTAATCATGTGTTGTCTCCATTCCTGAGGGCTGGGGATACATCTGTTTTGTATTTCCTCTATCCCCAGCCCCCAGAATGGTGCTGTGCATGTGAAATATTTGTTAAATGAACAAATAATAAATTCCTTTTCTACTTATTAATCTATCTTGAGTAGATTCCATTTTATGCAAATGTACGGGGTGATAAAGGCTGCTACTCTACCAGAAGCTTCTATATCCTGGAAACATTAGCTGTTGTGGCTTCCAGGCCTGACTTTGTTTGAGATCCCTGGACTCATTTTATCAGATCTATTCCTAGATGGTTTGTCTAAAACGAGTGCCCTTAAGTCCCTACACAATGGTGAGAAGCATTTTTCAATAATAAATCTTTGTAAATTCCTCTCAAAAAGTTCAATATTAAATAGAAACACTTCTAACCCATAAACATATAATAGTGATTGAAATCAAAGCTATATAGTTGATTTGCAAAAGTGAAAGCTGTAATGTTGATTGTCATGGTATATGAGCTTTAGATGATTTTTCAGAGAAAGCTGACTGATCTCTTGATGAAGAAATGTTGGGGCACAAATGTAGTAAAGACTATTTTTTTTTTTTTACTAATTTTTTCTTAATTTACATCCAAGTTAGTTAGCATATAGTGCAACAACGATTTCAAGAGTAGATTCCTTAATGCCCGTTACCCATTTAGCCCACCCCCCCGCAACCCCTCCAGTAACCCTGTTTGTTCTCCATATTTAAGAGTCTCTTATGTTCTTGTCCCCCTCCCTGGTTTTATATTATTTTTGCTTCCCTTCTCTTATGTTCATCTGTTTTGTATCTTAAAGTCCTCATAGGAGTGAAGTCATATGATATTTTACTTTCTCTGACTAATTTTGCCTAACATGATACCCTCTAGTTCCGTCCATGTAGTTTCAAATGGCAAGATTTCATTCTTTTTGATTGCCAAGTAATACTCAATTGTGTATATACACCACATCTTTTTTATCCATTCATCCATCTGTGGACATTTGGGCTCTTCATACTGTGGCTTCATACTGTGGCTATTGTCGTTAGTGCAGCTCAATATTGCTGGGTCATAGGGTAGCTCTATTTTTAACTTTTTGAGGAACCTGCATACTCTTTTCCAGAGTGGCTGAACCAGTTTGCATTCCCACCAGCAATGCAAAAGAGATCCTCTTCGCCAGCAGCTGTTGTTGCCTGAGTAGTTAATGTTAGCCATTCTGACTGGCATGAGGTGTTACCTCATTGTGGTTTTGATTTCTATTTCCCTGATGATGGGTGACATTGAGCATCATTTCATATCTCTGTTGGCCATTTGGATGTTTTCTTTGGAGGAGTGTCTGTTCGTGTCTTTTTCCCATTTCTTCACTGGATTATTTGTTATTTGGCTGTTGAGTTTGATAAGTTCTTTGGAAATTTTGGATACCAGCCTTTTATCTGATATGTCGTTTGCAAATATCTTCTCCCGCTCCTTTGGTTGCCTTTTAGTTTTGCTGACTGTTTCCTTTGCTGTGCAGAAGCTTTTTATTGTGATGAAGTCTCAATAGTTCATTTTAGATTTGGTTTCCCTTGTGTGGAGTAAGAAGTTACTGCAACCAAGGTCAAAGAGGTTCTTGCCTGCTTTCTACTCAAGGGTCTTGATGACTTCCGGTCTTACATTTAGGTCTTTCATCTATTTTGAGTTTATTTTTGTGTATGGTATAAGAAAGTGGTCCAGGTTCATTTTTCTGCATGTTGCTGTCCAGTTTTCTCAGGACCACTTGGTGAAGAGACTGTCTTTATTCCACTGAATATTCTTTCCTGCTTTGAAACACTAGTTTTCTAGAAAAATACTTGTAATGACCTTTCCAGTGAACCTTTTGTCTTTACTCTTTTTTTTTCACATTACTTTTTTTATTTATGAAATAATAAAAGTAAAAAAGAAAAATTATACTAAAGTTATAAATGTAAAACATATCCATATGAAACATGGCCATAACAATCAGTACAGATGTTCAAATTCCACATGTTCTCCTCACTCTTATTTCTTTGTTGTAAAGTGGAACCAGACTATTCTAATTCCCTGATTTCTGCTACTGAATGTAAGATCCATAGGGAAGCAGGTCCTGTCTGCTCTCTTCAATCCTGTACACGCCTGACATTGGCAAGACACTTAATAAATATCTGTGCCACGAAGAAAAAAGAAGTACAAAAGAAAGCCAGTGATCTGGGGCTTAGAATGGGAGGTGAGAGTGGGGAACAAAAAGCAGAACAAATAAAAGTGAAATAATGCTTATAAAAACTCATTCACAATGTCGTATCAGAAGAAATTTAAGTAGAATACTGACATCATTTTTATTAAATACTTATTGCTATATGTAAAGACTTCACTAAGCCTTAAATTCCAAATAATTTGTGATAATTTAAAAGCAGCTTTGAAGAATAATTTTTGAAAGCTAATTGACTTGCCACTGTATACATTGTGTTAGCCAATTTGACTAAAATAAATTATGCTTAAAAAAGCTAATTAACTTGTTACTCTTAAAAAAAAACTTAGAAAAGGTTTACATAATGAACTCATTTGGGTAAAAAGATAAATGAATAAAAAATTCTGCCAGAATATAAGAAACTATGAACAGTGGTTTTCTCTGGCAAGGACTAGACAGCCCACACAGATAGATGGGAACATTTCTTTTTCCCTTTATATGCTTTTACACTGTTTAAATTTTGTTTTTTACAATGAATATATATATATTATAATAAAACTCTCATTGAGAAAAAAGATCCAATTTGAATTTTTGAAACTAAGACAGAAATTTAGAAATTTTAATCTCTTTAGAATATATTGGTGATGGATAATATTATCTTTATTTTTTTAATGTGTATTTATTTTTTCAGAGAGAAAGAGACAGAGTGCAAGTGGGGAAGGGGCAGAGGGAGAGGGAGACATAGAATCTGAAAAAGGACCAGGTTCTGTGCTGGCGGGGCTCAAACCCACGAACTGTGAGATCATGACCTGAGCCGAAGTTGGAAGCTTAACCAACTGGGCCGCCCAGGTGCCCTGGATAACACTGTTTAAAGTTCACACTTCCTATTCTCTTTACTAAAATATGAGAATAGGCAACAAAACAGACTTGGGCACAAAATGAGACACATACCAATCTGATCCAAAGCAGGACAAAATACTTAAGAAAGAAAATTCCTAAAAGGTGAATTTGCAAACATCTACCTACTAGTTTCTGTTAAATATTATCAGTGATCTTTATTATAACTGACCATAAGTTGAAATTTAGGGTTTTGAGGTTTTCCAAAAAAGAAACTATTACATATTTAGTAGAATCAGGTACAGGACAGACTCAAAAATAAACAAAATCTAGTTGCTCATTCTAGTAATATTCTAGGGAAAAAAANTAGAGATGTTCTATAATTTATCCGACACCATCTAGGTGGCTTCCAGAGAATAGGAGATTCTGACCCACTGTCTCACTTGAGTCTCCCATCCTCATCCCACCTTTATTACTCAGCCTTGTGAGGCTCTTCTTAGTCTGTAGAGGTGTCTCTGTGAAACCTGAAACGCATTTTTATATCAAATGAGACTATGGATGGCTAGATTCTCAGTCCACAAAACCCTATTAAACCCACAACATTGTGAAATATATACAGTATTACAGAACCTGTGGCTCATAACTTGGTTTATGGAAAAGACTAAATCCAATTAGCAAGTCTGAACACCAGGATCACATCTCTCCCTGCTACAATGTGAGCAGGAATGGGGCCTTTATGAACTCTAAGCCATTGTTGTTACCTAGAGCTAGACAGGCATGGCAAGAGGTAAGGGATTCAGACTGCTGAGTCTGGTAAAGAAGCAGTGAAATGGCTGGAGTGGAAAATAAAAAGAGCTTGGAAAGAAGCTATATAAGGTGAGAAATGCAACTGGCAGTTTGAAGTAGAGCCCTCAGTAAGGCAGTCTTCCCTACCTTTTTCTTAGGTATTCCATCTGACTACTGTGTAATGCTGAAGTGCGGCCAGGGAGAAAGGGAGAGGAGAAATGCAAAGCTAAAATTTTCCTTTTCTTTTGCTCCTTTCTATCTTGCTATCTATCCCCCTCCAGTCAGATGTTAGCATTGCAAACCCCACAGCTAAATACACTGGTTGATGAAAGAATGGAAGCTGGTGAAAGAGGACAACATTGTGGGGTTGGCAGTTGAGAATGGACAGATCCTAACTAGAACATGAAGGATAGGGAAATGGTCATAGCAAGATACAATTTGATTGCTCAATAGTATCTAAGTCTGATGGTTACAATGGTCTGGATTGGCATTTAGCCACCTGATTAACAAAATATCAATACCTCTATTAAGATTTGTAAGAATATCTCAATCATTTTATTCTCTTCTTTTTATTTCCTCTTATACATTTCTTAAAATGTGGTTTGGATTTTTAATTTTATTCCTTAATATCTGGTAACATTTTTTACTTTCTTATATTATGGCATTTGATTTTTTTCTTTGTTGATTCATCCTCTAACATCCCCACTAGCCAACTCAATTGCTATGATCTTCCTTTCTTTTTACAAATAAATATTAACTATGAAACTCTATGTTTGCAATATAAAAAATGACTATACTTATCAGCATTCTCAAGTATACAAACAAAGCACAAATTCCATAAAGAACACTGGTCCAAAATTACCACTTGTATTTAATTCCTACTTAGGAACTATCTCTCTCAAATTACAATATATATATAAATGATACTTACCCTACTAGGCTTATATCAGCTATAAGTTTTAGATCAAGGTGAATGACTCGTTTCTGGCCTTTCAATGGTAAGAAATTTGTAAGTAGTTTACCACCAAGACCTCCTTCAGCTACCAAAATTCTGTCTTTCTCTTTATTGAGTTCTCCTATAATTTTACCATTTTTATCAGTTACTGAAATACCCACAGGTACAGGAATTTCACAGTCTTTTCCTCTGGAGCCTTTCAGTGCACTAACTCGACTATTTCCTCCTTCTCCAGCCACAAACCATTTCTGAGGATATTTGTCTTTAAGTTGTTTTAAAGTCATTTTATTATGGGCTACAACCCAGACATCGCCACCTTTTCCACCTTCTCCACCTAAACGAGGGTAACCCATTCCACCACTTCCTCCCCTCGTGAAGAGTCTTAGGTTATCAATGAAGTTTCCATACTTTCTGAACCACACGCAACTGCACCGCACCATAACTGCGACGCCCCTTTTGTCTTTACTCTTGCCTAATTTGCCTTTGAGTATAATCTCTTCTTGGCTCCCCACTCCAGAATCTGTATCTGGCTCTAATCCTCCCTCTGGCCTCTTTGGAAGTTAGTATATCTCCTTCTAGACATAAGCTTTATAATGTGTACCACTAATCACATGAGGCTATTTAAATTAACATTAATTAAAAGCAAATAAACTAAAAACTCAGCTCTTCAGTACCCTAGTCACATCACAAGCGCTCCATAGGCACATGTGGCTGGTGACTACTGTACTGGACAATACGGAATGTTACAGAACATTTCCATCATCTCACAAAGTGCTACTGGACAGCACTTGTCCAGAACCTTAGGATCCCACTTCTAAAATCCCAATTGTTGGTTTGTTTATTTGTTTATTTATTTAACTTGCTCACTCTCAGCCTTTGCCTCAGCTTATAATTCCCACTGCAGTTCCAGCTCCTGGAATTATAGCAATGGGTAGATCAGCCCTTTGTCATAACAAGGCAGAGATTAGATAGTGGCAAATCTGCTTTCAGGTCGTCATTTACATTAAAGGTAGTAATGATGTTAAAGTTGCACTTTGCTTGAGAACAGGGATAAGTGCTGATCAGAGAAGACTGTTGTATAGGAGGAAGGGAAAAGCAGCAAGAGGTAACAGGAATATGGTGGTAAATCCCAGGGAAATGGAGGTAATTAAAGTTTCAGGGAAGTGGACAAACAAGTCAAGAAAAACAGGCAGGACCATGGAAAAATGTGCTTCCTTGTCAACATGTAAAAGACATGAGAATCTGACTCAGGAGAGCCAAAGTTTTGCTTACACCTGGACTGTGCAGAGTCTACTATCTGTGCTATGCCAGCAAGATCCCTGCGTCATGAAAGTAGTTTTATAATTAAGGGCGGGGAGGGGGGGAGAGGAAGTAATTGAAGGAGGGCCACTCCTTGGACAAAGGCTTGGGTAGGAATTTTAGATGGGTTCATGCTCTTAAGTCACAAAAGGGAAGAACACAGCTAATATATGATAAGACAAGTCCTTTCAGGACTCGACAGAGTGCTACTGGGTCATGTGTGGAATTCCTGCTAAGAATTTTTCTTAGAAAGAAAATGAAGATGCTCAGGAGCCAGGCTAGGAGAAAGCAAACTATTCCTTCTCCCAGAGAAGTGACATTCAACATCACCTGAGATGGAGGGCTTGCTTGCCAGAGCCCAAGGAGAGAACCAAGGTGCCAATGGAGGGGATGTGCTTATTCATCAAGAAACAAGGTCTTAAGTGAAGTAATTGGGTTTTAATTATAGATGTCAGGCATCATGAAAGATAGGGAGGGGATGCATTACTGATTCTGATTCCCTGAAATCACACCACAAAGTCTATTTCTTTGTTCTCAACTATCCACTTCACTCCTACCCCACCCCCGGAGACAGCGGAGCAATTATGCTGACACTGAAATCATTCTATTAGTGAACATTCTAAAAAAGCAAGTTGATAGAGGCTACAAATGCTCCAGCATGCTTTCAATTCAAGCAAGAGTTTCAAAAAAGCTACATTTTTACATCATTTCCAGGATCAAATCAGTAGATTAAATGCTACAAATGGAATTCAAGCTATTAAAAAATGTGTAGCTAAGTCTTTGTATAAAATAAATTAGAAATTTATTTCAACATGTACAAGCTGTTCTTCCTCTGGGCCACTATCTCTAATCTGCACAATTTCTTTTAGAGACATAGGAATACAAAAGCAGAAAAATGAAAAAGAACAAAACAAAACAAACCACAACCAGCCCTTAAAATCTTCAATGTTCTGGAAAGCTTAGTTCCTTCTTTCAGAAGCCTAGCAAGAAAGTATTGATTTTCTCAGAAACAGGCAAGGATCAGCTAATTCCTTGAGGCAGTTAATGGTTTTGTTGTATAAGGTAACATTTGTTATTTAACAATTGTTTCACATTCAAGGGCTTATCCTGTATGTGTTGTGAAGAGTCTTTCCCAGTGGTAGAGGACCAGATGGAGGCCAAAACACAGAAGGGAGGTGGAAACATAAGCATGAACTGAAGATTATATGCATCTGGACTGGTTTGGGTGGATGAGATTTAAAAATATTATCATTCCAACTCCTGTCCTTACTATCTACTCTCAAAGTGGACCTTTGAGGAACCATTTGAGTGAGAACAAACCCCGTAAATCTGCCATTAATGAAGCATTTACTAAGGAAACAGTGTTGTGTGAGTTTTCACTGCATGACTGTATAAATGCTTTCTAGCATCTTGACAAGCAGGTATTATTACTCCACATTTTCAGATCCAGAGAATTTAGGTAACTTGTCCAAACTTGTACAGTTCTACAGAGTGGAGTTAAATATAAATCAAACCCAAGTTTTTAATTCTAAGTCCACATTGTTTCATGGGAACTAGAAATGTCCTCACTATAACCAACATATGAGAACATATTCCTTAACTACAATTCTCTCCCAAATAATTCTCATTTACACAAAATTGTATTAAGAGCTCTCTAGTAAAAGAACATATTTCTATGTATTTGATTATAATGTGAACTTCTCCCAGAAATTATGTAAAGAGAGACAAATGAAGAATCAAACTGAATATTGTACTGGACTGCATGGCAGGGACACACAGTATTCCTATCCCTCTGTCAAACTGCATCCTAAGTCCTAACAATTCCTAGTCAGGTTTGTAGACCTTCTGGAAGCTTAGGAATTCAACTGAAGAGGAACCTGAACATTTCTTTCCATAAAGAGATATAAACAAGTGAATGAAGGGGGATTGCCAAGTTCAAGCACTAAGATATGCTGCTCCACACCCAGAATTTCAAGAATCTCTTTCAGTCAGGCATTCTTTCTGAAAGCTATGCTTAAGCCATTGGTTATGTATGAGAAGAAAACTAGACATTCTTTAATCTTACACTGCCAAAATGAGACCACTGCATTCTTTTCGGCAAGAAGATCTCACATCAATTGGCTACTGTTCAGCAAGTTTCCTGGGAATACCTCACAGGACTCTTGAGAACACAGTTGGAAATACATTGTGATACAGTGAACCATTCTCATGACTCAATAACTTTTTATCTTTTCCTCAAGCCAAATAGTTCAGAAGATTGCTTGCTATTATTCTTAGCTGCTGGGATATAGCTTCCTGTTCTGTGTTTTCATCACAGGTGGTGATTGCCGAGAGGAAAAGTTGTTCAAGAAAATAACTTGTCACAATCTAATGCATGACTCAAGTGTGGGAAGTTATTTTAAGTTAAATTCTGAAAAGAGAAAGTCTTTCCCTTGGGAAAGGCTCAGATGTACAGAGATGTGACACAGTATTAGATGAATGCCTACTATCTGCCAGGCACTTTATAAATATCATTTGATTTAGTATCACAACCACCATAGCAGGTAATTATTTTTATCTTCACTTTATATGTGAGAAAGATAAGCTCAAACTTTTAAGGAATTGCTAAAATCACATAGCCAGTGAGTAGTAGAAATGTTTGTTTTTATCTTTACTTTTTTTATTGAGGTCTAACATTCAAATAGTAATGTGCATAGACTACACTAGTCTTAAATTTGCAGGAGTGAATTTTTACATGTGTTTACCCCCATGTAACCACCATCTAGCTCAGGATATAGAAAGTTTCTGCACTGCAGGAAGTTCCTTCTTGCCTTTTTCCACTCAGTATGCAACTCTATTCTGACTTACATAAAAACATGGATTAATTATGCTTGTCTTTAAACTTCATACAAATGTAGCATGACTAGCTATCTTAGTTTGCCTAGAGCTGGGGAGTTTCCCAGATGTAGACTTTTCAATACTAAATCCAGGACAACTGATCATCTTTCAAATTGAAACATACAATGTGTTTTCTTTTGTACAACATCATGTCTGTGAGATTCATCTAGGCTGTTAAATGGAGCAAGGTTTTGCTCTTTTTATTGTTGTGTGTTATTCCATTTTATTACAACTCTGTAGTAGTCCATTATGCTGCTGATGGATATTTGTTTCCAGTTTTTGACAATCATGAATAAAGCTAATAACAATTCCATATGAGTCTTTTTTGTGGCTATTTACTCAATTCTCTTGCTAGAAGAAATGCTAACTCATAGCACACATAGGTTTTAATGGATACCACCAAAATTTTCTCAAATAGTTGTAACAATTTACACTCCTAGCAATTTATGAAAGTTTTAGTTGCTCCACATCCTCACCAACATTTGGCATGTCAATTTTTTAAATTTTAGTCATTCTTGCCATGTTGACAGTCTACTATCACAAATATTCATGCCTTTGCGCAGTCTCCTCCCAGATTGACTTGGGTCTTGGCCATGTGATTTACATCAGCCAGTGGGATATTAGCAAGTGTGACAAAAGTTAACCTTTGATAAACAACTTACACACTGGGGCTTATTGTTTGGGGACACTTGTTCTGACAGACCTGATCCACCATATAAAGATGTTTGGCTATGCTGCTAGAGAGACTACATGGAGAGGGAGAAGGGAGGTAGAAACATTAGCATGGAATACTTGGGTGAGGCCTAGCTATTCCAGCCATCTCCACTCAAGTGCTGGACCTGCTGAGTGAAGAAGCCACTTGCAATAAAACTGCAATTGCAACAAAAGCAACATGGAGCAGAATTGCTCAATGGAGTCCAGTCCAGATGAAGAATTGGGAAAAAATAATACTGTTATTATTTTAGGCCACTAAGTTTTGGAGTATTTTATTTCATAACTGCAGATCATTCTAACAGGTGAGTATATGCTAATATCTCATTTTGGAGTTCATTATTTCCCTGAGGAATGACAAAACTAAGCACCATTTCAGAAGTTTGTTGTCTACTTAGAAAATAATAAAATTTTATTGTATTCCATTTTGTCTCTTAATTTTCTCATCAGATCTTTTGTCTTTTTCTGTTGTGATTATAATATAAATCCATTACCTTAGCCTATCACAGATTAATACTTTTACCTCTTCCCAAACATTCCACGTACCTTAAAAACAGTTTAACTTAGTGTAGTCCTTCAACATTTTGTGCTATGATTTCCATTTTTACCTGTTATAAGCTCCATGATACATTGTTGTTATTTTTGCTTTAAATATCCATTATTCTTTTATGTTTTCCTACATATTTACTCTTCTCAGTGCTCTTCAGTTCTTCCTTCAGTTTTATACTTCCACCTGAGCACAGTATCCTGCAGCCTAAAGAAGTCAAATTCTTTATAGGGAAGGTCTGAAAGCACAGGTTTCCCCGAACTTTTGACCGAAGAAGTCTTAAATTTCACCTCAAATTTTTCCAATTAGCTTTCCTTCATTTATTTTTCAGGAGCGAATGATACCAAATGCCATTTCTTTCTGCTCCATAGAAAATATTTTTATATTATTATTTTTGAATATTTAAAAGTTCCAAAATTTGTATGCAGTAAAATTCCATTTTGTGGTATGGAGTTGTATGGTTTGTGACTCAAATGCACAGAATTGGGTAGTCATCTCTACAATCATGATACAGGACAGTTTCATTACTCCTCCAACTTCTTTATCCTGCCTCAATCTCTGAAGACACTGACGTGTTCTCAATCCTTAGCAGCCCTTTCAAGAATGCAATATAAATTGCATGATACAGTTTACAGGCTTTTTTTAACCTCTGACAATTTTTCCTGTTTTATTGAGAAATAACTGACAAACATCGCTTTATAAGTCTACTGTTGATTAGGTTTGTATATATCATGAAATCATTGCAATAAATTTTCCTAACATCATCTCACACATATACGATATAAAGAAAAAGTTTTTCTCCTTGTGATGAGAACTCTTAGAATCTATTCTCTTAAAAACTTTACTATATATCACACAGCAATGTTAACTATGTATTTGTCATATTTTATATTATATCCCTTGTACCTAGTAATCTTATGACTGAAAATGTGTACCTTTTGCTCACCTTCTTTAAATCCTCCCTTTCTCACCCTTAACCTTTGGTAAGCACTTGTCTGATCTTTTTCTATGAGGTTGTTTTCTGCTTTTGTTTTCGGGGACTTTTTATTGTTTTCATATTCCACATATGAGATTTTACAGTATTTGTCTTTCTCTGCCTAATTTATTTCATTTATCATAAAGCCACATATATGTGGCATCACAGCTGATTTTTTTTCCCCACAATCCATTGATGGACTCAGGTTTCCATGTCCTTGCTATGTAAATAATGCCATTATGAGCATGAGGGTGTAGACAATTATATGGTCAATCTTCAATAAAGGAGGCAAAAATATACAATGGGTAAAAGTCTCCTCAACAAATGGTGTTGGGATAACTGGACAGCTACATGCAGAAGAATAAAATAGACCACTCTCTTACACTGTAAAGAAAAATAAATTCAAAATGGATTAAAAACCTCAATGTGAGACTGGAAATCATAAAAATCCTCGAAGAGAAAATAGGCAGTAATTTCTCTAATATTGGCCCTAACAACGTTTTTCTAGATAGCGCTGATGAGACCAAGGAAACAAAAGCAAAAATTAACTATTTGGATTACATCAAAATAAAAAGCTTCTGCACAGTGAAGGAATAATCAACAAAGCTAAAAGACAACCTACTGAATGGGAGAAGATATTTGCAAATGAAAAGCCAGTAAACTATTAGTGTCCACAATATATAAAGAATTTATAAAGCTCAACAACCAATAAACAAATAATCCAATTAAGACACAGACATTTCTCCAAAACAGACATCTAGATCCAAACAGACACATGAAAAGATGTTCATCACCACTCATCATCAGAGAATGCAAATCAAAACCCCTCTCACACCTGTCATAGTGGCTAAAATCAGTAACACAAGAAACAACATGTGTTGGCAAGGTTGTGGAAAAAGGGGAATCCTCTTGCACTGTTAAGGGGAAGGCAAACTGAGGCAGCCACTCTTGATACTGTACAGAGTTTCCTCAAAAAGTTAAAAATAGAACTGCCCTACAATCTAGCAACCACACTACTGACTATTTTCCCAAAGAATACAGAAACACTAATTCAAAGGTATACACACACTCCTATAGCAGCACTAATTTACAGTCACCAAATTATAGAATCATCCCAAGTGTCCATTAACTGATAAACAGATAAAGAAAATGTGGTATATATACATATTGGAGTATTATTCAGCCACAAAAAAAGATTACAATCTTGCCATTTGCAAGGATATGGAAGCAGCTAGAGTATCATGCTAAGTGAAATCAGTAAAAGACAAATACCATATGATTTCACTCCTATATATAATTTAAGAAACAAAATAAATGAGCAAAAGGGGAAGAGAGAGACAGACCAAGAAACAAGACTCTTAACTATAGAGGACTGATGGTTACTAGAGGGGAGGACTTGGAGTTTGGGTTATATAGGTAGTGGAAATTAAGGAATGCATTTGTCCAGATGAACACTGGATGATGTATGGAATTATTGAATCACTATGAAGTACACCTGAAACTAATATAACACTGTATGTTAACTAATTGGAATTAATAGAAGAAAAGAGAAAATATGTACACAAGCATTTTGAGTCAAAAATATAAAATAAAATAAATCTTGGGAAATTAAATTATGTTTTTCCCTAAGCTTAATTTTTTCTTATTTTTCATGATTTTAATTTGTTTTAACTTTTTATTGCTTAGTGTGTATTATTTTGTATTGTTCATTATTTTGCCTTCCAACTATGTTTGAAAATTCCCAGCTCTTGGGGTGCTTGGGTGGGTCAGTCAGTTAAGTGTTTTTCACTCAGGTCATAATCTCAGGGTTCATGAGCTCATGTCTCATGTTGGGCTCTGTGGTGACAGCTCAGAGCCTGGAGCCTCCTTCAGATTCTGTGTCTCCATCTCTTTCTGCCTCCACCCCACTCATGTTCTCTCTCTCCCACTTTCTCTGTGTCTCTCAAAAATAAACATTACAAAAATTAAATTCTCAGACTTCGTCTGTTTGCAAACCACTTTAATGCACTTTCTAAAACACTTTCCAAACTCTATAATAATGTTTGTAAAGGGTGAGTAGAACTGACTACTGTTTTCCTTCTGCTATATTTTCAAGTCTTGCAGTTAGGTTGATATCATATTACTCATTCTGTCCCATGGACTATGAACAGAAATAATGTATTTATTTCCAGGTTAGAAGAATTAGAGCAGATATTCCCCCCTCATCCTCTTCTTCCCCTCTGCAGTGACCTCAGAGGCTACATTTAGCACAACTACAAGATGAAATGGCCTCCATTAGCCCTGGTCTCTGAGAGGCCATGTGCAGGAAAGTCCTTTGCCTACCAACCAGAAACAGTTATGAGCGAGAAATAAACCTTTGCTGTGACAAGTCACTGAGTTTTCAAAGTTAAACAATAGCACAACCTCTCCTTAAATAGAAGATTCTTTTATAAATTTAATGCAATTGAGGTCAAGATGTAAATAGCATAGATCTTTACAAATAAAAAATAATCTTTTTTTCAAAGACTATTCTTATTTTGCCCTGGAGCTTTCTTCTAATATTCCAGAAAACAAGGTAAAATGCATAAATTAAGAAGACTTAAACTTAGGCCACCATTTTCAGGTTAACTCAGACTTACGGACTCTAAATACAAAGTCCCTGTTCCCAATCATAGCCATTTCTCCTCTCTCAATAGAGTTTATATCTTTCTTCTCCTCCTGAGACCCATGAATGGGTTCAAGAGGAACCTTACATATCGTAACACATTTACAAGGAGTAGCTGCTTAGGCAGGGATTTCATTCCTAGCCCCTGTGGAGCTGTGGCTGGTTTGCTCTGGTACCTGTGCTGGTGTCCATCAGGATGTTCCTACTCCAGCTTGAACTTCTGGGCATCTGATTGGTTCCCAATGCTGAAGTTGGAGATGACTGAGCTCTGCCTCCATTATGAAGTGCTTATGTTATGATGTTAGGACACAATTTTCTGTTAAGGGCCAGAAGGTGAATATTTCAGGCTTTTCAGGCCACATACAATCTCAGTTGTATGTTTTCCTTCTTTTTTTCTTATTCTTCATGGGGTGGTTGTAGTAGTGATGATGACTGGTATTCTTTCACCTTCTCTTTTCTTCACCTTTTCTTTCTCCCTCCTCTTCTTCATTGTTTTCTTCTTTTTGAAATTGTAAACACCATTCTTAGCTCAGGGCCATAAAAATTCAGATTGGCAGAATTTGGCCCATTGGCCACAATTTGCCAACTTCTGACCTACAACCTTCATTCTGAACTTGGGTCTCCTAGTTCCCTACATGGATTTTTAACAACTCCTGGGGTCCTTGGTGTGGTGCCCCACAAAGTCTATAGGGGGTTGTGAATGATTTCAGGTCTGTCCACTTAAAAAAATTCTCTCTTCCTAGAGTGATTTTTAAAAAATTACTTCTGCACATGCTGATCCCAGAAACAGAACAAAGGCTGGCATGCTCTTTCATTCCTTCTTAACCTGCTGGGACTCTACTGGAATTGTGATGGCCTGAGGCTCAGGAAATAGAGGGTACAGGTCTGCTTTCAGAAATGCAGGCAGCAGCTTTCCCATCCTGTGAAACTTCTTTAAATTACTCTTAATTTCCCCTCAGAAAACAGTTTTCTACTCTTTTTTCTGTTTGGTGTATCATATCCTCCGATCTTCTAAACTACGGTTTATAGGAAAAGTCTTCCACTGTGCCTGCATTAATCTTATATTTTACTATATAAAAAGGACATTTGGGAACTTAGAAAATGCCTTTCTTTCTCAAGCAAAGCAAACCAGTGTTTAATATATATTCCAACATATCTCTGAAATAAGCATCATAAATCTCCCTATTTGGGGGCTCTTGGGGGGCTCAGTTGATTAAGTGTCTGACTCTTGATTTCATCTCAGCCATGATCTCACAGTCATGGGATCTAGCCTCACGTTGAACTCTGTGCTGAGCATGGAGGCTGCTTGGGATTCTCTCTCCTAACCCCCACCCCCACCCTACCCCTCCCTGACTCAAAATGTCTCTCTCAAAATAAATAAATGTAAAAAAATAAATCTCCATATTTCATTACATAATTACCTGCTACTTACACGAGTTTTCTTAAACAGGGGTACACATGTATGTATTCCAAGCTACCAGACACTAAACTGTTCATCCACTGAGTATGAGTATGAATTTTCTATACTTCGCAGGAAGCACTTAGCTTCAAGGGTAATGTAAAGCAAGTATTCAAAAGTTGTATATTATAATCATCTATTTAAATACTTTAAATGATCATTTATTCATAAGGCCCCACTTTTTCCTTCCCAAGATACTTGGTATGAAATAGCAGCAATTAAAAGACACTCATAATCATAATCACAGCAATTATAATGTTTTCTGGCAGCTTTGTGCTACCCTTGCATAGCAAGCTTCCAGAGATCCAGCTCTGCCTCTGGAACAGAGAGCATCTGTCCTCGACAGAGGTTTTAGCCTGTGCTCCTGTCTGGGTCACCCATAAGAGCGTCAGCAGTGACTCAGCTGCACCCTGGGAATCACTGTCAGTGACTCAGTGTCGCCTAGCAAAAGAGAAGCCTGCTGCAATAGGTGCCCTCTCTTTTCCTCTTGTGAGAATTCTTTCTATGATAGCTGTAGGGTGAAATACAGCAGATTTAAAATTCCAAAAACATTCTGCTTTAGATGCCCTGCAATATGGCTCAGGCTTTGATTATACCAAGGCATAGAATATATAAGATGGTTTCATAGCTTTAGAAATAGTTTTAAAAAGACATTTGTTTCATTCAGCAAGGTCCAAACCACTTACATCTATGCTTTTGTTCCAATGCTCCCCACTCCACCTTGGCCATGTATGTGTGTTTACAAGGGAGAAAGAGTCTAGTCTAGCATCAAACGTCATATGACTCCTTCTTCCAGGGATCCCTGGAGAATATGAAATGGGTCCCACCGGGCCAGATTGTTGAGGAACTGATCTCACACCTGCCTGGCCTAAATGTGAGCATTAGAACTACCTCTTCAGGGAAACTCCTTCCTGCCTGTGTTCCTGTGTCAGCATTTATACTCATAAATACTCAGTTACCTCCTGGTCACCCGCACAAGACGTGAATTCCTTAAAGGCAGAAATTATGTCAAGCTTTGAAAAATTAGCTCTTAAAAGAAGGAAGGAGAGCTTGAGAGAGGAATGAATGAATGAATGAATGAATATATCAAACTAATTAATTTGTTAAGATTACTTATAGTTTTGAGAGGTTCATTCATCATTTTTCCTGAGAGGAGAGGGTGGTACTTTTCATTCAGTCAATTTACTCAGATTAGTGACCAAATCTAATCACATGCCTGGGTTATGTGCTTGAGGATCATGACTGAAACAATGCTGAAAACATCACCAGGAAGGGTAAGTACTGAATGAAAAATCTCAGGGTATCTGACTGCTAAAAGGGATACAACAACCAGAGATAATGGCTCATGCTGAACACAGGCTTTTTCTAAGAGAGAAAGAAAGAAAGAAAATAATAAGGATTTTGTTACTAGTCCCTCTTTTTTTATAAGTAAGTGATCCCACTATAATAGTCTGTGGTGTAAGAAGATCACTGAATATTCACAGCTTAATTTAATGCATTACCTTTTATTTCCATTCAACTAAATGAGTTTTGGAACATCCATCAACATATTGTGGTAAGAGCCAGGGGTGAGAAGGAGAGGAACACAAACGCAACTCTGGCATACAAAATGGTGATATGAAGTCATACTTAGTGCAAAGACCCTGAAGTCAGATGGCCTGGGTTTGAACTCCACTATTCTTACTTTCTAACTATGTGACCTAAGACAGGTTATATAGCATCACTCAACTACCTCACCCACGAAATTATAACAATACATATCTCTTGAGAAGATAGATGACATGAGAAAAACACTTGGGATAGCATTTGACTCAGAAAATTCTCCAAAGTGGCAGTGATTATTGTTGTTTTGTTATTATTAAGAGTTCTTGACATGTCAGAGCCATGGTTTGTCTAAAAATAATGTGTTATTTACTGACTGATTTTCAGTAAATAGATCACAGCAAATTGAAATGTAGTCTACCAAATACACCAATAACCTTAAATATTCTTAATGATATATATGGATTGGAGCGCCTAGGTGGCTAAGTTGGTTAAGCATCCAATTCTTGATTTTGGCGCATGTCGTCAACTCACAGTTTATAAGACTGAGCCCTGCGTTGGGCTCTGTGCTCACACCATGCAACCTGCTTGAAATTCTTTCTCTCTCTCTCTCTCCCACTGCCCCTTTCCTACTTGGTTGCACATGCTCATGGGCATGCACGCATGTGCGCATGTACACACACACACACACTCTCTCAAAATACATAAATATTTAAAAATAATATGTATGGATTAAGAGAAGTTTTGATAATTTATCAACATTCCCTTTATGTTTATTAAACCATATTCTAGCATTATGTAGCTATCAGGTATTTATTTAATTGACCACATGTAAATTTAGTAACAATGATCATGAATTCATGTTAGAGTTTCTCATGGAATTAATTAATCTTCCATTAACACTCCTACTGAGGTAAAAAACAATTCCTTGCCCAGTTAGAATTATAAATCCTCAGAACCGTAAGAACAGATTCAATCTTGAAGCAGTTCCAGTAGGCCTGCAGGTGCCCTATGAAATCGATGTAATCCCAAGGACTACACAGTGGTTCAGTTCTAATGGGGATGACTCAGGATTTTCTTGTGAAATGGAGTAGTACTTCTAAGAATGAAGCCCACTCACAACATACTGAATGAAGCCTTTTAAATGCCAATCACCAAAATAAAAAGGTGAAGATGAATTACATATAAAACCTTTCTCAACAGCTAAAGCCTTCATACCAGTGAGCCTGTAATAAAACAAACCAGAGCAGGTAGATTGCATCTAATCAGGCCCTTTGCTTTTGAGAAGTCTGAAAGCTTATAGTGATGAGCTGTTGAGAGTAGTTACAGCACTTAACTTCCTTTAACATTTATGGGAGGAAAAAGTAAGGTGGAGTATTATATCTCAAAGATCTGCTTCTCAGTTGCATGCTATTTGAACCAAGCTAGAGCATATATAAAAGATATGCACAAGATTAAGCAAAACCCTAGGGCAAACATCACGTCTTCGTAGGGCATCCATTTTTCTAGAAGCTTGTAGGGAAAGCATTATCTATACATTTAGTCAGACACAGATACTTCATGAATTCTTACAATAATCAGGAAACTTAGGGGCGCCTGGGTGGCTTAGTCGGTTAAGCGTCCGACTTTCGCTTAGGTCATGATCTCGCGGTTCGTGGGTTCGAGCCCCGCGTCGGGCTCTGTGCTGACTGCCAGCTCAGAGCCTGGAGCCTGCTTCAGTCTGTGACTCCCTCTCTCTTTGACCCTCCCCTGCTCACGCTGTCTCTCTCTCTCCTAGAAATAAATAAAAATATTTAAAAAAAATAATCAGGAAACTTAAAAATATATGTGCCTCTCTGGGGTTGAACCTTAGATGCTAGGAATATCGTTTACCTTCCCCTTAGGAAACTTTGATGGGAAGTTTGAATATCCAATATGAAAAAATGTTCCCACCAGCCAAACACAAAGAAAGCTCCATGATTTTATGATCTGAATTTGTATCCATTTCCTTTGTCTCACCAACACTTAGGCATACACAAAAGCAAACTCCAGCTTTTGGGATTTTTTAAATCCCAAATACAGGATTCGTTTTGCCCTCCTTTCCTCCCCAGGTTCCATTCCCTTTAAGACAAAAGGATTTTGTCCTTCTGTTTTGTTTTCCTTTGAGGATCTAGAGCTTCACAAAAATCATATATAACAGCTGGTGATACTCCTAAGATCCCTACAAGGCAAATGCAGATAGTGATGATAGCCACCCACACATGTCAGTCTACTCAGACACTATCCTCAAGGGAAAAAAAATCTATACTAGTGAAATGAGGACATTTTCATGCCAGGAAAGAACAGCTGTTTAAAGGTACAATGATGATCCCACCCATTCACAGGCTCTGACTTGAGAGTACTATAGTCAAACAGAATTTCAAACGACCACAGGCCCTAGGATTAAGTGCCAGACCACAGAAGCCACTCTGACTTTTCCAAGAGTGATTAATGACTTTGCAAATTAGTGAGCAATAGTGGTCTAGGTGTTTGGGATTCAGGGCCTGCGAATCCCAATACGTGGACTATGAACTTTAAAAGACCCAGAGAGGGACACCTGGGTGGTTCAGTTGGTTAAGCGTCTGACTTTGGCTCAGGTCATAATCTCACAGTTCATGGGTTTGAGCCCCGCGTTGGACTCTGTGCTGACAGCCAGCACAGAGCCTGGAGCCTGTCTTCGTATTCTGTATCTCCCTCTTCTCTCTGACCCTCCCCTGTTCACGTTGTCTCTCTCTCTCTCTCTCAGAAATAAATGAAACATTAAAAAAAAATTAAAAGACCCAGAGAGTCATCTTTTCTTTCTGTACCTTCTATGGTTCCTGGCACTGGGGGCTAGGGGTAAAATAAATGTCTGAGAACTAAATGAATAGATAACTTTTAGAAGTTTTTTAGTTCAAGGTGGGTTGAAGCCCAGGAAGTCAGTTTGTGACACTACATGGTTAGAATTCCATTTCCACTAATTAACTGTTAAATCTTGGGGAAGTTATTTAAGCTCTCCAAACTTCTGATTCCTCATACATAAAATATTATACTCATAAGGTCATTATAAGAACTAAATTAAAAGAGCAAATGTACAATGAGTAACTGAGTGATTGTCACAGAGACACTAAATAATTTAATCTTACCTTACAGGTAGCCAGAGAAGTTCAGCCTTTTCTGTGTTACAGAGCTCAGAGTGGAAGCAAGGTATGAAAAATAGAACTTTTATCTAGAAAATGATGAAAAATGAACTGAGTTGAAAAAGTACTGCTTGGATCCAGAGATATTCATTCATTTGTTTTGCCTTGATTTTGCTGTGTAGTGGCTATGTAATGTTGAGCAACTCATTTAATCTCTGATATCCTCAGTTATATCAACCATAAATTAGGACTATAATTTTTTAATAAATTAAAATGTAGAAATTAGTTAAAATTTATACATTTTATAATTTCAATAATTTTTGCTCATTCCATCATATAAATCTATTTTGGGATTTATATGTGAAATGTAACCATGATTTGCAAGCAGTGACACACTATACAAATATAAGGCACCATTATGAGTCCATTTTTTGAGTTGCTAAGTATGGGGGGAAAAGGATATAAATATACTTGAATTGTATAGCAGGCAAAGTGGCTCAAAGTAAGGTTTCTCTTATCAAAGCAGAGAGAAAAATCATGATTTTAAGGCCAAGTTATAAGTCAGAGTGTCTCTAACTTTAGATCTAAGAAACTAACAGGTCTCTTCTGTATGCTTGGAAAACTAAATTGATAAGAGCTGAGAGGATGTTCTTGGGCCTAAATTTAAAAGGTCATGTAGTTCTATGCTGGTTGCTAAAGATCCAGGAGGTAAAGGTGTTAACATGTTTGCTGTGATTTTTTTTCATCCTAACATAACATGTCCTCTATGCCCAAAGTATTGCTGACAACTTACTTCTTGAAATTCTGTTCTGTGAACTGTGACTGGTTTTCTTTGCCAGTGGCTTTGAATGCTCTTTCTCTGCTTCCTGACATAGTTTGCTTCCTCCTACCGTTTTTGTTTTCATCAGTTTCTGTCTTAACTCATTTCTTCAGAGACCTTTTTCATTCTTATGGGAATTCCCATGTAAATCCTAAATTTACATTTATTGCCCTCATTTTTATACCTATATTTTATAAATTATTATTACTTCCATCAAATATGGCTAAAAATGTATGCCTCACTGATCTCCTGTTCCCCTTAGCCTCCTTCTCTCTCCTTATCCTCCTTAGTTCTTCATTACTAATATTCCACTTGTCTCAGGGTGTAGAATACTTTACATGCAGAGCTATAAAATTTAAATGTATTCTATTATATTGGAGGAAATAGAATCTCAGTAAATTCAGAGATTTCCTTGTTTCCCTTGGTACATCCAAGTCCCAGGGGTTTCATGGAGCAATGGCAATATGAAAAGTAGAAGCCATGTCCTTGCTATTACCTGTTCATGCTGGCATCTTCTGAGACTTCCAGAACACTGATCTCTATCTCTGGGCCTTCATCAATCAGTCCATGCACTTTGCTTCTGAGCAAGCCCTCATTTACATCTGCTGGGACCCTTTGGGATATTGTGCTTATTATGGCTAGCAACTTCTTAAATGAGGAATAAAATTTAATGAGCAAAAAGGGCAAAAGTAAATAGAGGGGAAATATATTAATTTATATTGCAAAACCAAAAATGCTTTCTGACTTCACTTCTAAACACAATGGAGTAATGAAGACTGATTTACCCTCTTATCCAAAACAAACAAAAGTGGACAAAAATTTTTTTTAAACCTTTCACATCAGACATAAGGCAATGAAAGGGAGTGAAAAATAGGATTTCCTGGGAGACAGAAAACAAGGTGAACACCATAACAGCTCCAGATTACTTCCTGGAGAGAATTGTCAGACTGTGTGTAAGGAGAAAGAATCATGCAGAGTTTGGTGATCTCCATGAGGTGGGTGGAAAGTTGGAGCTGGGAGTCTTGGGAATCCAAGGCATCTAGAACTGACAAGGCAGAATAGCAGAGAGGAGAGAACTCCAAAGAGAGAGAACTTCAGATATCTGCAGAGGGTCTGCCTCAACTATTTGTTAGAGAATTTACCAGGGCATGTATGTGAGGAAACTACTTAAAGCAAGAATAAAAAAATATTTAATGTGATAGACTAGAGTTCACAGAGGGCCAGTAATATTTCCTATTCTAGCCAGTCAGGATGGAAAGCTTCATTACTCAGAGAACGCTGAGTACCGATTCAAAAGGCAATTCCCTCAGTGGGGAAACGTTGACCCCAGATAAAATAATGCCCCAATCTTGTGTAACAGAGACTGAAAGCAACACCATATGGAATTGAACTTTTTCAAGTAACTTAACTGCAACCTAGAATAAAGTTCAAAAACAGTTATAGGAACACAAAAATACCCAGAACACAACAGGATAAAATTCACACTATTTGGCATTAAATAAAAAATTACCAGAAATGCGGAGAATCAAGAAAATACAGCTCATAATGAGGAAAAAAAAATCAATACAGACCCACTTAGAAATAACACAGCTGACAGAATTTATAGTGGGGGAAAAACACAATTATAACTTAATTGGATATGTCCAAGAAACTAGAAGATTAAGAAACATGTCCAAAGTGAATGTCTGATGATGAAAAACAGACTGGATAAGATTAATGGAATCTTAAATATTGGAGAAGAAAGATTAGTGAACTTGAAGACACAGCAATGGACATTACACAAAAAGCAGGAAGAAAATGACCCCATAAAAATGAATAGAGTATCAATGAGTTTTGGACAGTTTAAAACAGCCAAATTTTTTTTTACCAGAGCCTGGGGCAAGACCAATATGGATGCACTGCCGTGATGAATTCCATATCAATTATTTCTATTGAGATATATTTTCCATTGTCTCATTCGCATCCCTCCCCTCTGCTGGACTGGGCACTCTGGTTACTGGTTTGCTTAAACAGTCACATTTAATCCATTCTCTAGATGTATATTCTAAACTTCCACCGCTACTTTTTTATCTCTCTTTCTCTGGAGTAATAAGACTATAGAGTTTCTCTGAATAACATTATCTTCATTTTTTTCTCCTCACCTCTTACCACATTCTTCTCTTTCTCTCTCCAAATTAAGTCTCTTAGTCTCTCTGCTGGGTCATTGTCCAATTTTGCTTCCTCCTCACCCTGTCATTTCTCTCTTTGTATATGCTATTCCACATCAACACTGCATACACACTGCTTTTATTTGTAGCTGGGAAATCTGGTTTTATGCTTTTACAGTGTCCTTTGTCTTTTGGGTGTTTTCCTTTTTTCTTTTCTTCATTTTTATTTTTTATTTTTATTATTTGTTTTTCCTCATTCCTCTTTTTATTCCTTCTTTCTTTTTAATTTTTCCCTTTCAATTTGCATGTTTATTGGATTTGTCATTGTGTTTGGGTGCCTTTGTTCCTTGTGTGTTTCTCTGTCTGTTTTCTTTTTAAGGGCTACCTCAAGAAACAAGCCAAAGTACACATGGTGGAGAGTCCCAATACCAGTACGAGTAGGGAAATAAAATAACCAAAGTCTCAAAAAGAGAGACCAAGAGACCATTCAAATAACACTTCCTAAACAAATAGGCCATGGACAGTCAAAGAGCCTTCTGTAATACAGCAGACTTGTAGGTCCAGAGTGCATAACAAGCTTTTAAAATTAACAAGAGACAGAAAGCTAGCTAAAATGATGAAACAGGAGAACTCTCCTCCAAAGAAATTCCAGGAAGAAATGACAGCTAAAGAACTGCTCAAAACAAATTTAAGCAACATAAGTGAACAAGAAATTAGAACAATCATCATAAAATTAATTGCTGAGCTTGAAAAAGGCATGGAAGACATCAGAGAGCTATTGCTAGAAAGAATATGGAGCTTAAAAATAGTTGTGATAAATTAAAAAATGCTATAAATGAGGTGCATAATAAAATGGAGGCATCCAATGCACGGATTGAAGAGACAGAAGGGAGACTAGGTGAATTAGAAGACACAATTATACAAAAGGAGGAAGCAGAGTAAAGAGAGATCAACTGATCCAGGAGCATGAAAGGAGAGCTTGAGAGCTGAGTGATACAATCAAACGAAACAATATCCATATCATGGAAACTCCAGAAGAGAAAGAGAGAGGGGAAGGCGCTGAAGGAGTCCTTGAACAAATTATAGAGAGAAATTCCCCAATCTGGGGAGGAAACAGACATTGAAATCCAAGAGGCACAGAGAACTCCCCTCAGCTATAACTTGAATCGATCTTATGCACAACATATCATAATGAAACTGGCAAAATATAAGTACAAAGAGAGAATTCTGAAAGCTGCTAGGGATAAAAGGGCCCTAACATACGAAGGGAAACCTATCAGAGTGGTGACAGACCTATCTACTGAAACTTGTCAGGCCAGAAAGGAATGGCAGGAAATCTTCAATGTGATGAACAGGAAAAATATGCAGCCAAGAATCCTCTATCCAGCAAGCCTGTCATTCAGAATAGAAGGAGAGATAAAAATCTTCCCAAATAAACAAACACTGAAAGAATTCATCACCACTAAACCAGCCCTACAAGAAATCCTGAGGGTGACTCTATGTGGGAAATGTTGTAAGGAACACAAGGTACCAGAGACACCACCACAAGCATGAATCCTACAAAGAACACAATGCCTCTAAACCCATATTTTTCAATAATAACACTAAATGTAAATGGGCTGAATGCTCCAATCAAGAGACATAGGGTAGCAGAATGGATAAAAAACCAAAATCCGTCTATTTGCTGTCTGAAACTCATTTTAGACCTGAGGACACCTTCAGATTGAAAGTAAGGGGATGGAAAAATATCTGTCATGCTGCTGGAAGTCAAAAGAAAGCTGGAGTATCTATACTTATGTCAGAAAAACTGGACTTTAAAGTAAAGGCAGTAACAAGGGATCAAGAAGGACATTATATAATAATTACAGGGTCTGTCCATGAGGAAGAGCTAACAATCATAAATGTCTATGCACTGAATACAGGAGCACCCAAATACATAAAAACAATCACAAACAGAAACAATCTTATGGATAAGAATGTGTTAATAGCAGGGACCTTTAATACTCCACTTACAGCAATGGATAGATCGACTAGACAGAAAATCACTAAAGAAACAATGGATTTGAATGACACATTGGACCAAATGGATCTGAAGGATATATTTAGAACTCTACATCCTGAGGCCATGGAATTCACTTTCTTCTCAAGTGTGCATGCCACATTCTCCAAGATAAATCATATACTGGGACATAAAGCAGCCCTCAATAAATATAAACAAATTGAGATCATACCATGCACACTTTCAGATCACAATGGTATGAAACTTGAAATCAACCACAGGAAAAAGTCTGGAAAACCTCCAAAAACATGGAGGCTAAAGAACACACTGCTAAAAAACAAATGGACCAATCAGGCAATTAGAGAAGAAATTTAAAAATATATAGAAACAAATGAAAATAAAAATACAACAATTCAAACTCTATGGGACGCAGCAAAGGCAGTCCTAAGAGCAAACAATATTGCACCCAGGCCTACTTCAATAATTTAGAAAAAGCACAAGTACAAAATCTAACAGGGCACCTAAAGGAACTAAAAGGAGAGCAAAAAGAGCATCCCAAACCCAGTAGGAGAAGAGATTAATAAAAATCAGGGCAGAAATAAATAATATGGAACCCAAGAAAACAGTTGAACAGATCAATGAAACAAAGATTGGTTTCTTGAAAAAATAAACAAAATTAACAAACCTCTAGCCAGGCTTCTCAAAAAGAAAAGAGAGAACACGCAAAGAGACAAAAACATAGATGAAAAAAGGACTTATTACAACCAACCCCTCAAAAACCCAAGCAATTATCAGAGAATACTATGAAAAATCATATGCCAACAAATTGAACAACTTAGAAGAAATGGACAAATTCCTAAACACACACGCACTGTCAAAATTCACACGGGAAGAGATAGAAAATCTGAACAGACCCATAACTAGTGAAGAAATTGAATCAGTTATCAAAAATCTCCCAACAAACAAGAGCCGTGGCCCAGGTGGCTTCCCTGGGGAATTCTACTAGACATTCAAAACAGAGTTAATACCTATTCTTCTCAAACTATTGCAAAAAATAGAAATCGAAGGGAAAACTTCCAGACTCATTCTATGAAGCCAGCATCACTTTGATACCCAAGCAAGACAGAGACCAGCATAAAAAGAGAACTACAGGCCAATATCCTTGATGAAGACAGATGCAAAAATCCTCAACAAGGTATTTGCAAATCAAATCCAACAGCACATAAAAAGAATTATCCACCATGATCAAGTGGGATTCATTCCTGGGTTACAGGGCTGGTTCAATATTCATAAATCAATATGATACATTAACAAAAGAAAAGATAAAAACCATATGATCCTGTCAATAGATGCAGAAAAAGCATTTGACAAAAAACAGCATCCCTACTTATTAAAGACCCTCGAGAAAATCGGGACAGATGGAACTTACTTAAGCATCATAAAAGCCATCTATGAGAAGCCCTCAGCTAACATCATCCTCAGTGGGGAAAAACTGAGAGCTTTTCCCCTAAGATCAGGAATAGGAGTGGGATGTCCACTCTCACCACTGATGTTTAACATAGTGCTGGAAGTCCTAGCATCAGCCATCAGACAACAAAAGGAAATCAAAGGCATCAGAACTGGCAAAGAAGTCAAACTTTCACTTTTCTCAGAAGACATGATACTCTACATAGAAAACCCAACAGACTCCACCAGAAGCCTACTAAAACTGATCCATGAATTCAGCAATGTTGCAGGGTACAAAATCAACGTACAGAAACCGGTTGCATTTTTATACACCAAATAATGAAGCAACTGAAAGAGAAACCAAGAAACTGATCCCATTCATAATTGCACAAAAAAAACCATAAAATACCTAGGGATAAACCCAACCAAAGATATAAGAGATCTGTATGATGAAAACAATGAAAACTCATGAAGCAAATTGAAGAAGACACAAAGAAATGGAAAAACATTCCATGCTCATGGATCAGAAGAATATTGTTAAAATGTCATTACTACCCAAAGCAATCTACACATTCAATGCAATCTCAATCAAAATTGCACCAGTATTCTTCTCAAAGCTAGAACAAAGTGTCCTAAAATTTGTATGGAATTACACAAGACCCCAAATAGCCAAAATAATATGGAGGAAGAAAACCAAAACAGGAGACATCACCATCCCAGACTTTAGCCTCTACTACAAAGCTGAAATCATTAAGACAGTATGGTATTGGCACAAAAACAGACACATAGACCAATGGAATAGAACAGAGAACTCAGAATCGGACCCACAAATGTATGGCCAACTAATCTTTGACAAAGCAGGAAAGAGTATCTAATGGGAAAAAAAGTAGCCTATTTAACAGATGGTACTGGGAGAACTGGACAGCAACATGCAGAAGAATGAAACTAGATCACTTTCTCACACCATACACCAAAATAAACTCAAAATGGATAAAGGACCTGAATGTGAGATAGGAAACCATCAAAACCCCAGAGAGAAAGCAGGAAACAACATTCTTGACCTCCATCGCAGCAATTTCTTACTTGACACATCCCCAAAGGCAAGGGAATCAAGAGCAAAGGAACTATCAGTACCTAATCAAGATAAAAATCTTCTGCACGGCAAAGGAAACAATTCATAAAACTAATAGATAACTGACAGAATGGGTAAAGATAGTATCAGATAAAGGGCTAGTATCCAAAGTCTATAAGGAACTCACCAAACTCCACACCTGAAAAACAAATAATCCAGTGAAGAAATGGGCAGAAGACACTTTTCCAAAGAGGACATCCAGAAGGCCAACAGATGCATGAAACGATGCCCTGCGTCCCTCCTCATCAGGGAAATACAAATCAAAACCACACTGACATACTACCTCACACTAGTCAGAGAGGCCAAAATGAACAAATCAGGAGACTTTACATGCTGGTGAGGATGTGGAGAAACAGGTACCCTCTTACATTGTTGGCGGAAATGTAAACTGGTGCAGCCCCTCTGGAAAACAGTGTGGAGGTTCCTCAAAAAGTTAACAGTAGAACTCCCCGTTGACCTAGCAATAGCACTGCTAGGAATTTACCCAAGAGATACAGGAGTGCTGATGCATAGGGGCACATGTACCCCAATGTTCATAGAAGCACTCTCAACAATAGCCAAAACATGGAAAGAGCCTAAGTGTCCATCAAGTGACGAATGAATCAAGAAGATGTGGTTTATCTATTCGATGGAATACTACATGGCAATGATAAAGAATGAAATCTGGCCATGTGTAGCAACATGGATGGAACTTGAGGGTGTTATGCATGAAATAAGTCATGGAGAGGACAGATACCATATGTTTGCATGTATAGGTGGATTAGGAGGAGCTTAATGGAGGACCACGGAAAGAAGAAGGGGAAAAATAGTTGGGTAGAGGGAGTGAGGCAAACCATGAGAGACTCTTGCATACTGAGAACAAACTGAGGGCTGAGGGGAGTGGAGGAGAGGGGAAGTGGGGTGATGGGCATGGAGGAGGGCACTTGGTGGGATGAGCACTGGGTGTTATAAGGAAACCAAGCTGAGAATAAACTATTTAAGAAAAAAAAATAATATTCACGCAAAACCATTCCATTAATACTTTAAAAAGTGGGTATTTTACCTAAGGCATGGTAAACAATACAGTCAAGGAAATTGAAGAAAGAGGGGAATATGTTGCAAAGAAAAGAACAAGATAGAATTCCAGAAACAGACCTTAAAGAAACAGATGAGTGATTTACCTAAAAAATAAAAGTAACATAGATGCTCACCTCAGTTGAGAGAACAATGCAGGAACACAGTGAGAATATCATTAAAGAGATATCAAGTATTAAAATGTGTCAAAAAGAAACCATAGGGTTGAAGAATATGGTAACTGCTCTGAAAAATTCAAAAGAGGGTTTCTCTAAAAGACTAGATCAAATGGAAGAAAGGATTAGCAAAAACAAACACAAAGCAGTAGAAGTCATCAAGTCAGAGAAGAAAGCAGACAAAAGAAAGAAAAACAATGATGACAGCTGAAAGGACTATGACACATTGCCAAGTGGATCGATATTCCCATTATAGGTCACCTAGGTGGAGAAGAAAAAAAGGAGAAATCGTTGTCTTTTTCAAAAATATTTATAACGGCTGAAAACTGCCCTAGCTTAAGGAAAGAAATAGACATCCAGATCTAGGAATCTCAGAGAGTACGAATAAGATAAATATAAAAAGACCTACACCAAGACACACTGTAATTAAACTGTCAAAAATTAAAAACAAAAAGAGCATCTTAAAAGCACCCGAAGAAAACCAACTTATAAAATACAAGAAAATCCCAATAAAACTATCAGCAGATTCTTCAATAGAAACTTTATAGGCCAAAACGGAGTAGCACTCAAAGTGCTAAAAGAAAAAAAAACTGCCTTCAAAAAGGTTTTCAGTAAAGTTGTTCTTCAGAATTAGAGAGAGAAACAATTTTCCAGACAAGCAAAAGCTGAAGAAGTTGATTACCACTAGACCAGTTATACATGAAATGCTAGAGGGACATCTTCAAGCTGAAATAAAAGGTTTCTAATTAGTAACGGGAAAATAGGAAAGAATAAATCTCACAGGTAAAAGTAAATATATAGTTAAATCTATATACCCTTGTTGTAATGGTGGTGGGCAAATCACTTATAAATCTAGTATGAAGTTTAAAAGACAAAATTATTGGGGCGCCTGGGTGGCTTAGTCGTTAAGCGTCCGACTTTCGCTTGGGTCATGATCTCGCGGTTCGTGGGTTCGAGCCCCGCGTCGGGCTCTGTGCTGACTGCCAGCTCGGAGCCTGGAGCCTGTTTCAGTCTGTGACTCCCTCTCTCTCTGAACTTCCCCTGCTCATGCTGTCTCTCTCTCTCTCTTAGAAATAAATAAAACATAAAAAAAAATTAAAAAAAAAATAAAAGACAAAATTATTTAAAACTAACTATACATACAATAACATATGAATGGATGCACAATATAAAAGATGCAAATTGTGATATCAAAATCAAAATATGGGGAATTGGCCAAGATTTAGTATGCATCTGAAGTTAGGTTGTTATCAACATAGATTGTTATAAATATGTTTCCTGCAAATCTCATGGTAACCACAAAGCAAAATTTTATAATATATACATAAAAGATGAATAGAAGCATACCACTAGAGGAAATTTTCATATCACAAGGAAAAGGCAAGGTGAAAGGAACAAAGGAGTTATAAAACAGTCAAAAAACAATGAATAAAATGGCAATAATAAATCTATATGTATAATCACTTTAAATGTAAATGCACTAACCTCTTCAATCACAAGACATATGGTACCTGAATGGATTTAAAAAGGAAAACAAACCAAAAAAAAAGACCCAACTATCTGTTTCCTACAAGGGACTCACCTCAGCTACAGACACACAGACTTTATGAAACAAGGAGTTAGAAAAAGAGATTTCACACAAAATGGATACCGGGAAAAAAGCATAGATAGCTATACTTGTATCTGACAAAACAGATTTTACACTGAAGACTCTAACAAAAAAACAAAGGTCTATAATGATAAGGGGGTCTGTCAAACAAGAAAATGACATTTTAAAGTATTTATACACAACAAACACAGGAGTACCTAAATACATCAGGTAAATATTAACAGAACTGAAGGAAGAAATAAACAGTAATATGATAATAAAAAGGGATCTCAACACCCTACTTTCAATAATGGATAGATTATTCAGACAGAAAATCAATTAAGGAATCATTGGACTTAAATGACACATTAGACCAAAGGCACTTAAAACATATACAACATTCTATCCAACAGAAGAATATACAGTATATACATTTTTCTCAAGTGCACCTGGTGCTTTTTCCAAGGTAGAGCACATGTTAGGAAACAAAACAACTCAATAAATTTTTGAACATTAAAATCACATAAAAACTATTTTATGACCAAAATAATATGAAACTAGAAATCAATTATAAGAGGTAAACTAGAAAATTCAACAATATGTGGAGAAGAACAACGTTGGTTATTGAGCAACCAATGGGTCAAACAAGACATCAAAAGAAAAATTGAAAAAAAAAATCTTACACAAATAAAAATGGAAATACAGCATACCAAGTCTTATGAAATGCAGAAAAAGTGGTTCTAAGAGGAAAGTTGATAGGAATAAATACCTACATTATGATAAAATAACTATTTCAAATAAATGACATAACTTTACCTCTCAAGGAATTGGAAGAAGTACAACCCTAAATTAGAAGAGAGAAATAACAAAGATCACAAAAGTAATAGAGACTAAAAGAATAGAAAAAATATCAATGAAAGTGTTTTTGAAAAGATAAAATAGACAAATTCTTCCTAGACTTACAAAAACATTTTTAATAAAATTAGAAATGAAAAGGATACATTCTAATGATACCCCACACATGTGAAAGATAATGAGACTACTATGTACAATTTTATGCCAACAAATTAGGCAACCTAGAAGAAATTGACAAATTTTGAAACACACAACCTATTTATACTGAATCATGAAGAAAAAGAAATCTGAACACATGTATTACTGGTAAAGAAGTTGAAACAGTAAACAAAATTCTCCAACAAATATGTGACGAGCAGATGTTGGATGGAAATGTTGAAACACTCTATTGTACACCTGAAATTAATATTATACTGTGTGTTAACTGACTGGAATTCAAATAAAAACTAAAAACTTAAAAAGTAAACCTCCAACAAATAAAAGTCCAGAACCAGATAGATCACTAGTGAATTCTACCAAACGTTCAAAGAGGAATTAATACTAATCTTTCTTAAACTCTTCTGAAGAATAGAGGGGGCAGGTCACACTTCCAAACTGATTTTACAAGGCCAGTATTACTATGGGACCAAAACCAGGCAAGGACATTACAAGAAAATTATAAGCCAATATCCATAAGAACATAAATTTAAAAATCCTTCACAAAATATTAGTAAGCCAAATTCAACAATACATTAAACGGGCTATACACCATGATCATGTGGGATTTATTTCAGGAATGCAAATACGGTTCAACATCTGCAAATTAATCAATGCGGCATACTACAGTAATAGAATGAAGAATAAAAATTATTATCATCTTATAAATAGAGAAAAAGCATTTGACAAAATTCAGCATCATTCATGATAAATTCTCTACAAACTGAGTACACAGAAGCTCTCTCAGTGCTTGGATAGTTAAACTGGAGGAATATAATATGCGATTTGCAATAGTCCTCTCACAGTCAGAGTGAGCCTATCCTATTTTCTTTGTTAGTAAATATGGAGAATAGAAGAGCCAAGAAATATAGAAAAACATGTTCTTGATGACTTTATGTTAAGCACTATGGCAAAGACTAATGATCATCAAGTTTTATAAATTCTCCTACAATTCCCAGACTTTCATGTGGTTATGTTGGAGCCATATACCACTTCTGATTAATAAACATAAATAATGTGTTTCATTTACATGCCAAAGTATTTCAGAGCAGATATGGATTACTAATAATCTCTCTCTTCACTAGTCATAGCAACACAAGAAACCACATAATAAAATGGTAGCATCACAGATGACCACCAGCTATGTGAATTAATCAGCTGACCTATCTTAAACAATAAAAGAAATATTAAGGCTTCAAATTATGAGCTCAGAGTTTATTAAAAAAAGCTGATCTCAGAAAGAAGTCATTTATATATTACAGTACTGTATTACTATATATACATACACACATACATATACATACTATATATAAACATGTATATACATATATATAATCCATTTATATATTACAATACTGTATTCCTATATATATACTATATACATACTATATATGTATGTGTTTATATATACACATATATATGTATATATATAATCTGAGCAGATTCACCAAAGCATGACCAAGATGAATAGAAATATAATAGAAACTATACAAATTCTAGAGCTCCAAAGAGGGAAAGTAAATGTATCTTGTAAAATTCAAAGTACTCCTCATAGAAAAAAAAAACTACACCAAAATGGAAATTAATTTTTCATAATTGGAGGAAAAATGGGACTACTTAGTAAGTATATTCATTAAAACAATAACAATTATGAGTCTAAAGTCAATAAAATGAAAGCTCAAAAGTGAGATCCTAAAACAATAAAATTAAAAGGTAGCTTGTAACTGTAGTGAAGTATGTGAAACTAAAACAAATTAAAGACAGAAATGCAATTGCTGGCATATAGAAAAGTCTTGTAATAGTAGGATGGAAAGTGAAGGTAGTGTTTTTTTTGTTTTGTTTTGTTTTGTTTTTTACAAAGATTACTCTAAAGAACAAAACACTAATAGGCATAGTAAAAAGATAAAATATAAGGATAATAAGGCTGCTAAAGTAGAGATTAAAACGATAATATGAAATAAATTGAAATTATGTAAGAAAAATTCCCTCCCAAAAAATTTAAGAGAGAGGAAAAACTCCCTAAAATAATTTTTTAAAGACTTTTGCTTCAGGGGCGCCTGGATAGCTTGTCAGTTAATTGTCTGACTTTGGCTCAGGTCATGATCTCACGGTTCTTGGGTTTAAGCCCTGAATCAGGCTGTGCTAATTCTCTCTGCCCCTCCCCCCCCTCTTTCTCTCAAAACTAAACAAATATTAAAAATAATTTTTTAAAAAAACCTTTGCTTCTTGTATGTAAACACATTGTATTCCGCAAAAAGAAGGAAACATAGCAGTTAACACCAGACATAAACTAGATAAGCTATTGAACCTTATGGAAAACAAATTATTTTAATTACTGCTATAATTACTCTAGTATCCTGACATAGAAGAAAAATTTCAAGAAAAAAGACTAATTTCATATCTCTATAAAGTATTATTCAATGCCAGAAGACAATATGAAATGCATATAAATTCTGAAGGAACAAAAGTGTGACAAAGGAATATTACAGCAAAATGTCCATCAAATACAGTGGAAACTATTTGATATTCCCAAACACAATAAAGCTTGAATTTTTCTTAAAAAAATTGTTTCACATTGCAATACAGCCACATAAGGACTAAATAAAAATCAAATTTAATTAAAGAGATATGCCAAATTTAAGAAATCTCCTAAGAGGACTGGTTATAAACATTGATTAAAGACTGTATTGGTTTATAGAATATAAGAACTGTTAAAACTGTTATTTTAAATTTATCTTCGTATTTTGCTTCATTATATAAATTTATTATGATGAGCATATGTGATTTTCCTAAACAGCTTTGTTTCTTAAAAATAGACTGAATTGGAAAATGATTAGCAATTGTTAATTTAAGACAGTGGTAATATATCAATGTTTTTTGTTTAATTCAGTACTGTATCTTAATTAAAATTTTTTTAAAGAATCCTGAATTATTTCTACATCATGAGATCATGAAGTAATAAAGAGAAGCCAGGATAATATGTAAAAGTGACACAGCAGTAACAGAAAGCACGAAAATTAATGGTTTATTCAAGAAATGGGGAGCAGGGCAATAAAATTGGAATTCAGTTCAGGAAAAACATATCTACAATATGGAAGATGCAAATACACCTGGTACCCTAACTTGAAACTACATTATAAACCCTATGAAGCAACACAAAGGAGCATTAACTCTTTTCAGTAGAAAATAGGAAGCTTTCGAAACTTACAGAGAAATGAGGTCATAAGAGATATAAAGGCAGTTTAATATGAAACACTAATTTTAGGAATGCATGGTAATCGCATATTCAATGAACTCCTTGGCAGTGCTGATAAAAATCAGGGTATATTTTCAAAGAATGTTCAACTCCTCTTTTAGAGAGGAGATCAAGTATTTATATATGCTTATTTCATGAAAATATTTGAGTCATAAGAGAATGAATAATAGGTAAGAAGTCAGGAAGAATGTTAGGTAAGTTTTATTCATGTCATTGGAAAAGTAGTGAGAGGTAGGGAAACAAAGAAATTTCAGTCATCATCATTTAACCCAAGACTTTCCACTACACTATGTTGAAGCACATTGAGAAGAACGTGAGAAGTACAGACCTCAGACTGTAATAAGTAGAGATAGCTCCAATGATTTCCTCTTGTGGGAATGAGCCAAGGACCATTGGTGTATGATGGAAGTAACACTGAAGTTAGACTTTGAAAATCAAGGCTTCAATTTGGATTGATAATGTCAAGATTCATAAATTAATTATTAGTAATTAAGATTTTTGAGAAAGTCGCTAGTGACTGACTTCTCTGATTTTCCCCACCTATATAATCAAAACAATATTTACCCTATCTGAAGGATAGGATTCATATAAGGATAAATAATGGGTTAAAATAAAAGATTTTTGCAATGGCAGAGTATAGAATACCAAATATTTTCTTCTCCATAAAGCAAACATTGCCCCAAATTGTCAAAACTGACTTGTTTAGAAATCTAGAAACTAACCAAAAACTTATGAAAATTTTAAGGAGTGTTTATTCAAGATAAGTGACTGAATCTCCGTAAGAGTTGCAAGATTTGTGTCATTTAAATTAACTCCATTACCAATTCCCTGTCCTAAGCTCCATCATATCCTTGAAATTGAAGAGTCTCATAAGCATGATAGCTGTGAAAAACATCGGTTTAATAAGCATTGGAGAAATGAGACAGGTCTGAAACCTTTTCAAAAAGTCCTACCCCAAGAAAACTGTCATTATTTTATCTGTCTGGAAGATCCCTAGAAAACCCCATCTACAAAACGTGTCACATTTTGACTTAGAGCTTTCTCATTGGGAAAAGCCCCACCCTAGAGCTTATGGCAAAAACAATCATTAACAAAAGATTAACATCAGAGCTACCAGAAGCAGCGCTCTACTGTGGAGCAACAAAGAATAATCACCAAAAACTTAACAGCAAAATCTGGGATAAAATGTAGTTTGGGGTCTTTGAAAAACTCAGACCTGTTCCTAGGAATACAGGAGGGCATACATATGTACAGGGATGTGCACATGGCTAGGAAAAACCTAAGAATATCTTACCTCTAACTCAACTTGAGGTCCTAGCCTAAATGAGAAGTTAAGACCAAGCAGTGTTTTAAGGTGCTGGCACAATGAGTTATGCCCAGCACACACAGAGCTCCTTACCAAAGATTCAGATTTTGTGGTTTAAGGCTTCTAAGGAAAAAAATCTGTCCAAACATTAACTGATTACCAAACTAGCTGAGACATGATTAGCCATCAATGACAGAAAAAACAGCCTTTATAGAATCACTCCAAAAATGTCACAAAAATAACAGAAATAGTAAGAACAACACTGACAAAAAAATAATAGTAAGTTAAACAAACAGAAAAGGAAACAGTGGCAACAAACCCTAAAAGAGGGGAAAGGATCTGATTTTTCCTAGTTTCATATATTATTCAACTATCTAGTTTTTAAAAGTAACAAGAGGGTGCCTGGCTGCCTCAGTCAATAGAGCATGTGGCCCTTGATCACAGAGTTGTGAGTTTGAGCCTCATGTTGGGTATAGAGATTACTTGAAAGTAAAAAAAATTAAAATTAAAATTAAAAAAATAACAAAAATGTGATATGTGAATAAACAGGAAAATATGTTCCAAACACAGGAAATAGTAGCAAATATAAACCCATATTTAGACTTACTGCACAAAGAATATAAACTATTTATTATAAATACATGAAAAGAAGAAAAAATAGCTAAAGAATTAAGTGAAGTTATGAGAACCATGCCTTGCCAAATAATGAGTATCAAGATAAATAGAAATTATTAAAAATAAACCAGTAGTAATTCTACAAGTAAAAAATATAATAAATTAAATGAAAAAAATTGCCTATAGTGGTTCAGTAACAAATCTGAGCAGGCAAAATAAAAACAAAAAAATCAGGGGAGGCGCCTGGGTGGCTCAGTCAGGTGTCCGACTTCGGCTCAGGTCACGATCTCACAGTTCGTGGGTTCGAGCCCCCCATCAGGCTCTGTGCTGACGGCTAGCTCAGAGCCTGGAGCCTGTTTCACATTTTGTGTGTGTCTCTCTCTGACTCTCCCCTGCTCGCACTCTTTCTCTCTCTCTCTGACCCTCAAAGGTAAATAAAAAACATTAAAAAAAAAAAAGTCAGGGAACTTGAAGAATGACCCATTGTGAATATCCAGTTTGAAGAAGGAAAGAAAAATGAGGAAAATTAACAGAGCCTTAGACATCTGTAGGACAACAGGCATGTCAACATGCACAGAATGGGAATTTCAGAAGGAACAAAGAGACAAAGGGGTAGAAATAATATGAAATCATGGTTGAAGACATACCCAAATTGATGCAATTCAGTAATACACAAGAAATTCAACAAACTTCAAATATGACACCCTCCAAGAGAGTAGACCATATATAGGAGCCAAACTGTTGAAACCCAAACACAAAAAGTACATTCTGAAAGCATTCATTATCTTAGAGAATGTACAAATTATGATAAACAGAATGGCACTAGAAATACGAACTCCAAAAGTGCTTCTGGGGAGTTCTCAGATGGAAATGAGGAACAAGTTACTGAACACTGGAGTAAAAGCAATCCTGGTTGTAAAGAGAACTTGTTTTCCTGTTGGTGAGATACAGAACTTGTAAGTGATAAATTTGGATATTTAGCTAAGATTAGTAAGCAAAATGTGGAAAGTGCAGCCTTGTTTCTTCTTGATGCTTATTATAAAATATAAGAGAAAAGAGATAAATATAGAAATAAATTATTAAGCAAATAGGAATCAGTACTTGAAGATTTGGAAAATGTTAAGCCTATCCAGACATAGTTTTACGGAAACAGATCCAATGGTATGGTTGAACAACTATTTACTAATGAGATTAGGTGTGTGACATATGGATCCAATCATCAATTTCAGCAGAAACAGAGATGTGTTTAACTGGGAAAGAGCCATGCATGTCTCTCTTGTTAATATCTTGGACTCCCATAAATTAGTGGAAGACCAACAGGGTCTTTGAGTTTTATACCAACAGAAATATTGCCAACTTGGACAGAAGGAACAGAAACAGGAGGAAATGAAGGAAGTATAACCCTGAGGGCAGAGCCATGGATGTAGAAGCTGCCAACAGAATTTCCTAAGACTAGGAGAGTAAGGCCCCCAGTGCAGTGAGCGTGAAGCATGAGACTGCATTCAGGACAAGAGAACAAAACATTAAGACGAAGAGGATTAGGGGCGCCTAGGTGGCTTAGTCGGTTAAGCGTCCGGCTTTCGCTTAGGTCATGATCGAGCCCCGCGTCGGACTCTGTGCTGACTGCCAGCTCAGAGCCTGGAGCCGGTTTCAGTCTGTGACTCCCTCTCTCTCTGACCCTCCCCTGCTGCTCACGCTGTCTCTCTCGCTCTCTCTCCTAGAAATAAATAAAACATTAAAAATAAATAAATAAAAGACGAAGAGGATTATTCTCAGTTCTCAATCTAATGGAATTTGCCCTGAAGGACTTTGAACTTGAGACCCTGTGCTGGAGGCCGAGCCAGCTCCAGCTGGTCCAGGGGTCCCTGAAGGATGGACGGTGTCTGCGAGAGAGTGAGTGAGAGAGTCCCGAGATTCTTTCTGATCACCAGGCAGGCATCTCTGTCCTGTCTGGTTGGTGTCTTTATTTAAAGGTTCAGCAACAACATGAGGTCAGAGAAAAGGAATTTCTTACAATGAGAGGCCTTTTGTGATATCAATTGCAGAATTATCCCAGTCATAGTGAATTTACAACCAAGAAAATAACAGGATGCTCTTAGTGAAAAACAGGATAACATATAGGTTGAATTGTATATAGATAAGCTAGGAGTCATCCTGTCTGGCTCTCAAGAGGATAAATGTTTCCGAATTAGTGTGTGGAAACTACCAAAGGGGGCTCTATATGTATCAGTCTTTGCATCTGGGTTTATGTTTTAATTACTCTTTCTGACCTCATCCTAGCTGCCAGTGTAAGGGAGGATGTTTGTGGAGTGTAGGCCTTGAGGAAGGGACTGTCATACATCACCAGTTAGTAAGTAACTATAAATTAGGTTCTTCTGACATGGGACCAGACTCAGTTGTACTCTTGTTTTCTTAGCCCCCTTTATTATCTAAGTCTTGGATCTGCAAGGCCCATAGGAAGAGCCTTTTGACAATGATCCATAGAGCTTTTCTAAAATCTCTTTTGTAAAGGCAGGAATATGCTTTTCCTTATGTGGTATCTGTGTTCAGAATATTGGTCTGATATGGAATATTGGGAGGCCTGGTCAATATCAGCAGACTCATTTCCAACATGAGCCAGTAGTAGCAGAAACAGGTACCAGTTTTCATTTCTCATGGCAGGAGCTGCAAACACTGCCATTTCCTTGCTGTGACTGCCATCCAGAGAGGCTGGTGTGGCTCCCGGCAACCCTGGACTTCTTTCTTCCTTCCAACTTCTTCCTTTTGGAATAAAAATGTCTCTCCTATGCTGGTCTTACCATTCTGTTTTACAAATAGGTAACTTGTCTCATTTCATAGGCTCACATATGGAGGAGAATTTTGTCCTAGGATGAATCATACTGATCCTCACCCATAACTGATTTAAATGATTTAGATAAGAGTTGGGACTTTGAGTCAGTAATACTGAGATGTGATTTGGGACTTAAAGGTGATGGTGGAAGGGTTAAGATTTGGGGTTATAGTGAGTGTATTTTGCTCTAGAAGGACGTGAACTTGGGGGTGTAGGGGTGGAGTACAGTTATGGGTTGAATTGTGCCTGTCCAACTCTAAAAGAAAGATACGTTGAGATCTCAACCCCCTAGTACCTCAGAATGTTACTTATTTGGAAATTGAGTCATTGCAGATGTAATTAGTTAAGCTGAGGTCATACTAGAATATGATGGGCTCTTAATCCAATATGATAGGTATCTCTAAAGGAAGAAGAGAGAAGAGAGAGGCAAATTGCTGGGTTTTGTTTTTTTTTTCAGCCATTCAACTTTTGGGACTTTGTTTCAGCAGCCTTTGGAAACTAAAAAACAATTCAATCTGCAAAGCTTTTATTCTTTTCAAAAAATAGTGTTAAAACAACTAGATATTTATTTGCAAAAGAATAAAGTTGGAACTTACCTCACTCTATCTATAAAATTTAACTCAAAATAGACCAAAGAAACCTATAAAATGCTTAGAAGAAAGTATGGGTGTAAATCCTCTTGACCGTACATTAAGTAATGGTTTCTTAGATACGGTACCAAAGAAAGAGCACAAGCAACAATAACAAAAAAGGTAAACTGAACACTGAATGCCATTAAAATTTCAAGTTTAACACGTTTCTTCTTTCAAAGACACCTTTAACAATGTAAAAAAGACAATATACAAAATGGGAGAAAATATTTATAAAAAATGTATTTGATAAGGAGCTTGTATTCAGTATAAACAGAGACCTTTTACCACTCAAAAAGAGACAACTCATTTTAAAAAACTATATATAGTGTTTCTATATGACAAAGCAATTTCACTCGTAAGTGTATACCAACAAGGATTGAAAACAGATGCCCACAAGGAAACTTGTACATGGGTATTCACAGCACTAAAAAAAAAAAAAAAAAAAAAAAAAAAAAAAAAGAAAAAGAAAAAGAAAAAAGAAAAAAAGAGAAGAAAAAAAAAGGAAAGGAAACAATCCAAATATTATCAACAGAAGAATGGCTAAACAAAATGTGGTATAGCCATAGAATGGATTACTTTTGGCAATAAAAAACATGAAGTACTGATATATGCTACAATAGGGATCAACCTTGAAAATGTTATGCTAAGTGAAAAATAAAACAAAAACTAAAACATATTGTATGATTTCATTCATATAAAAACTATAGAATAGGCAATTCCATAGAAAATACAAGGGGACTCATGTTTACCAGGAGCTTAGGCAAGGCATGAATGAATATCGACTATTAATTAGCGTCGATTTCCCTTTGGGGTGATTAAAATGTTCTAAAATTAGACAATGGTGATGGTATCACAGCTGCAAATACATTAAAACCACTGAATTATACTCTTTTAAGATGTAAATTTTATGGTATATACCATAGCCATTATATTATAGCCATTATATCACATTATAGCCATTATAAAAATATGCTATAGTTGGGGTGCCTGGGTGGCTCAGTCAGTTAAGCGCCTGACTTTGGCTCAGGTTATGATCTCATGGTTCATGGGCTCGAGCCCTGCGTTGGGCTCTGTGCTGACAGCTAACTCAGAGTCTGGAGCCTGTCCTCAGATTCTGTATCTCCCTCTCTCTCTGACCCTCCCCTGATCGATCTCTCTCTCTCTCTCTCTCTCTCTCCTCTCTCTCTCTCTTAGAAATAAATAAAATACATTAAGCATATTTTAACTTTAAAAAAGTTTTTAAAAATATGCTGTAGTAGAATTTGTGGGTCTGCTCTATACTTTGAATACAGATACTATGTGTAAATCTCACTGTTTATTAGTTGAGCATAAAATAAAAGCAGTTCTGGAGAAATAAAACATGTCATCTATGCCTTTTCTAGATATGTTTTCCATCCTGTGTCTGTGCTATAGCAGTGCCATTGGACATTAGTATTATTTAATAAATAAAGTCAATTGATCAAATGTCAGAGTCAAAAATTGAAAAAAAGATATTTAAGAAAACTCTGGGTTTTTCTGCAGTACTTTTCAAATCTCTTATCATGATAATGTACTCAGGAATTTCTAATGAGATTATATATGCTGTCTATCTCTAAATTGATTAGTCTGGGGCAACAATGCACCATGGAAGTTCTTAAATTACTCTTGATCTTAATTGTCTAGGATCAAGGTAGAAGTGTAATCATTACAATCTCTGTTCCCTACATCTGAGTAGTCAAGTTTATAATGAAGCTCTTCTGAAATTAAAAAACTGTTCTATCAAATGTGTCAAATAACATGTATATTTTAGAACTAGTGAAATATTAAAAGAAGGTCCTGGTCTCCTGAGGCAATAACATGTTATGGGGAAGTTTCTAGAAAAAAGTCACTCAGTCTGTGTCAGTTAGAGACCATGTAAATCTGAGGGTAGATTTTTTGAGCTTCAGTTCACTCATTTTTATAGATTAATGAGCTATTGTTAGAATTTGATAAGAAATTTGTGCAAAGTTCAGAGTGACTGGCACACATAAAGAGCCTAATAAATGTGTCTTTTTGTTGTTGATATTGTTGTTATTCTCAACTAGAAGATAATGCAAAAAGTACCTTAATATAAAAATAAGGATGTCCACTACTCTGTCTCGTTATTCCACGAAGCATGCAATTCCTGTCAAATTTAAAAGAGCTTCCAAAAAAACCTTAGAAAAAATGGGAATTTTAGGGCAGTGAAATTATTGTTCTGGGTGACACTGGTGGATTCCTGCCATCACACATTTATCCAAAATCACAGAATGTAGAGAATGAACTCTAATATAAACCATGGGCTTTGGGGACAATGATGTGCCCATGTAGCATCATCAGTTGTAATAAATATACCACATTAGAGCAAGATGCTAAAAACAGGACAAATGGGTAGATGGGGAAGGGTAAGGGAGTATTTGAGAACTCTCTGTACTTGTCATTCTATTCTATAAATTAAAACCGCTAAAAAGCAGTCTATTAATTAAAAAAGAAAAATATGTGAAATTAAATATAGTTTGGCCATATTGCCCCAAAATATACAACATCATGTCTTTTATGCTGAAAATTCAATACAGAATGTCATTTTAGCACACTATGTGTTGCTTAGTAAATTACATTAAGCAATCCATCAATCAGACATGTTAGGGTAGACAGCTGATTCACCCTGACAGCTAAAGGACAGGACAGTTTGTGCTAAGGAAAAAAGTTTCATTCTGCTACTAACCACAAATATAGAACTCAAACCTTGAACTTACATTTCCTAAGTTCCTTACAGAACCTCACGTCAATGCCTAATGATGGTGTTTACAAGTAGCGTGGCAAAACATTTTGTCTTGGATTTATACCCGCTTACTCTTCTTTCAAAACGCATCATGCACTTGTAGCATCCAGAGCCACACCCACATACATCATCTTAGAATTCTCCTCTCTTCCCTGAGACTGGAGGTGATTTAATATTGTTTAAGTGACTCTCAGACACAATTATGATCACTAATGTGAACAACTTTTCTTTTGATGGTGAATTTGTATTTATCACTAGATTGTCCTAAATATTCATTAGTCACACCATTTGGTCTCAACAGCTTTGTTTTTCTGCATATTGATTTTGTTTTCTAAATTAGGTAGATACAAAGGATTAAAACAAGATGCCAATTATTTTTTTGGTGAGAACATGCTCCTGAATGTCTCAAATAAAAAGCAAAACAGGGGCGCCTGGGTGGCTTAGTCGGTTAAGCGTCCGACTTTCGCTTGGGTCATGACCTCGCGGTTCGTGGGTTCGAGCCCCGCGTCGGGCTCTGTGCTGACTGCCAGCTCAGAGCCTGGAGCCTGTTTCAGAGTCTGTATCTCCCTCTCTCTCTGACCCTTCCCTGCTCACGCTGTCTCTCTCTCTCTCTCCTAGAAATAAATAAAAATATTTAAAAAAAAAAAAAAAAGCAAAACACAACTGAGGAAAAGTCAAGATTCAAGGGTGTTTGAGAAGTCAAACACTAGAGGTCATAGCCCTGGACACAAGAGAGGGACTGTAAGGCCCGTATGGGGCTGCTGTTGGCTCCAGTGAAAGGAGCCTCCTGCTACTGATTGCTACTTTGAGTCATTTGCTCTATTTTCACAGACTCAAATCTCTGAAGGGAGTGTGTGATTTGCCAATCAAGCTCCATTAGATTCCACAGTAGAGACAGCAGTAACTACCTCCAGGAGCGCCTGGGTGGTTCAGTGGATTAAGTGACTGACTCTTGATTTTGACTCATGTCATGATCTCACGGTTTGTGAGATCAAGCCCTGCGTCCAGCGTTGTGCTGACATTGGGAGCCAGCTTGCATTGGGAGCCTACCTGAGATTCATTCTCTCTCCTGCTATCGCTGACCCTCCCCCACTCTGAATAAAACAATAACTTAGAAAAAAAAAAAGAACTACCCCCATCTAAGACAACACACAGTAGAGCATTCTCTTCAGAGAAATTGGCACATTACTAGTAAAGGAGGAAGAGGTAGAAGTGAATGCCAAACACTCCCCGACTCAAAGTGATAAGTATTTCCGATGAGTAACAGTAATGATTCTAATAGTGATGTTAAGATTTTATAACTTTATAACATAACATAATCTCATCAGCCACTGCTCCCAACCTATGGGCTGCATATCATTATGTCCATTTCATTAAATGAAGTAACAGATGTTCAGGTAAGTTGTCTTTCCCACAGTCATGTGATCTTAATGTGACTGAGTCCAGACTCAGACTATGCAAATAATGTACTCTTTATTAAATACATGTTGCATAAACAAACTTTCTTTATAAAATCATGTAAGCATATCAACTCTTGGAAATTGATTCACAAATGGAAGGATTATTTTAAAACATTTAGTCCAACACTGTTTTCCTAAAACTCAAGAAACACACTATGGATCAACATGACTTGTATTGGGCAAAACAAGCAAGATTGGAATTTAGGTTTACTGAAACTCAGAATCCTCTTTCTTGTTCTTAACCTTATATCATATTGCCTTCCCCAGGTTCCCTCCTTATACAATGGCTATCAGTGTTTTCATTGCATGAAAGGAAATGAGAAGCATAATGTAGACCATGCTCTCTCCTAGTTCATGAACAACTTTCAAGTCAGCATTTCTTGTGCATCAAACCAGTCTTCAAAGACTGTCTTCAAAGGATGTCTCAGATGCTGCTCAAGGAATCCAGGGTTCTTAATAGCTCCTGTCTGCTGTACTTCTGGAATGCCCTCTCCCCAAAATAGCTCCTTCCTCTGGAATCCTTATTATACATTCATGAAAACTACAATGGGGTGGTCACCAAACAGTCCTTACCCAAAGCCTCTAGCCATCAAGCTAAGATAGAGTAGAAAGTTCCAACAAAGTGAGACACTTGTAAATAGGATCTCTCTGTTGGTAGTGTGAGATACGTGTGCCCAACTAGAAAGAATTTCCCATGTTATCAAGTATCTAGGATGATTAGCTCTTTTTAACTAGTTGATTTATAGTTCAGGTGAGAGAAGCCTTGAAGTCCAGACTAGTGTATCAGTTAGTAGGCTCTGAATTGCAACTACCAGAGTATCCAACTAAAAATGGCTTAAATCTTAAGAATTGATTATGCCCATGGTGTGGTGGTAAAAGTTTAACAATGGATTCTCCATAGTACTCAAATCTCTAATTTGTACCATTTTCCAGTTTCATGGTGTAAACACTCCTCATGTGGCTGATTTCATGTTACCAACACATTAATGCCGAACTGAGAAGAGATATACATAATTGATGCCTATCAGGAATGCTGACTCCAGTTGACATGACAAGAAATTCACTATGGAGGATTCTGCAATTACAACTCAGTGGTTGAACAAATAATAATCAAGGACCTAGCTCTCTTTGCTTTCCTCTTCTGCCGTCCTCAGCATATGGGCTATTAATCTCAGGCTCAGCAATTCATGATCCCAAGATGACTGCCTCTACCCAGACAGCATGTTTTTGAACAACTGCAACTAAAGTCAGGAAGAGCAGGTTTCTCTTCCAATCTTTTTTCTTACCCCTTTTCTTTTCTTTTTTTTTAGTCAGAGTGGAAACCTCTTCCAGAAGTGCCTCAGCCTATGCATTGGCCAGGAGTGAGTCAAAAGCCACTTGCTAACCCCAGGGGAAGCTGTAAATTGGTTTATTCACATGTTAAGCTCCTATCATGGGAATGGATCCCAACCATCAGAGAATAAACAAACTAACTTGGGAAAGGGAAAAGGGGTAAGGGCTACCAGTCTGATAACAAACAGGTCTGCCACAACTGGGAAGTTTATGTATTGTTACAGTTTTTAATTGAAATGCATCATAAAAGTTTTATTTGAAAATGAATTATCTAACGTAGAAGACAAATCAAGTACAAATTATGTGTTACCTGTGTCTTTGATTGCCTTTGGGAGGGGACAGATGAGCTCACCTAGTGTATGACTGATGAAGCCACTTTTTGTTTTCACACCTGAGAGATTTTATTAGTAATTAATATCAAGTACTTTAAAAGAAAAATTGTTCCTATTAGTCAGCAAGCCATCTTCTCTTTCTCTTAGGGAACAGTTAACAATTTCTCCTGTCAGAATTTGCTAGTTTCATAAGTTGTTAGGATTTTTGATAATTTTCTATAGCTGTTAAAATGCAGTCCTTATAAACTCTAATTATAATTAGAAACTGGAAATGCCTGCTTTTCTAGAGGGTAACCATGTGACTATTTCTAGATACTAACATTATCAGTTAGATCTCCTCTACTAGCTACTTTTCGACACCCCCCCCCCCATTAAGTAAAATAGCTATCTGGAGATTCTAGACCACATGACTTGAATGAGTGCGTGTAATATAAATAGAACTTTGCACAAATGCCTGAAGACCCCAGATTTAGCTCTAAACCTGCCACCCATTAGCTGTGTGGCCTTGGGCAGCTCACTTAATCTGTGTAATCTTGGCGTCTTTATCTCTGAACAGAGGGAATTTTAGGAAATAATCTCTAAATCCTTCCAAGATGAAAAGTGCTATGCTACTAAGTGCTAAATTATTAGTAATGCCAAGCTAATTAACTTGCTGGTCTTGGGGGGTTTTTCGTTTTGTTTTGTTTTTGTGGTTGGGTTTTTTTGTGTATGTCTATACAGTGTGTGTCTATACATATGTGCCTATACAGTGAAGTGTATGGGTACCTGCCTGTAGAGATAAATTACATTAAGAGTGAAATGAAAAAAAAAACTTACAGTTAGCAAAAAATAATTACCAGTTAATAAAATATAAACCCACTGTACTGATGATGAGTAGAGGAAGCCATCTATCTCCAAAGATAGGTCTAAGTCAGTAATCCGGTGAAGCAGAATGAAATCAGGCAGATCTAATCTTTGTAAATCTATTTCCAAGAAATAACATATTTCAGTATTAAAGGGAAGGGTCCAAAAAGCTTTAGTAAAAACGAACAAACAAACAAAAACAGATAGAATTTATGCATATAAATAGTTACTTCATTGTAACTTCAATTGACAAATGGACTTTTCCAAAAACCCATTAAGATACTTGGAGCTCAGAAATTAATGCTATACAGGGGACTGATTTCCCTGGCATGGAAGTCAAGCTTTGTTGCTAGAGCAATAGTGAAATCAGGAACACTGCAGACAAATTCAGGATCCTGATTTTTTTATTAGTGCTACTCTTTCTAAATCATTATACGTTGTCATGGACAGTGAGCTTGTTCTTTGCTAAAACCTGTACCAACCTCAGCATCAGCTTCCATCCCTATCACTTAAGTCAAGCCTGAGTTGCCAGCTCTCCCTGGATCTATCATCTGAGCTGGCCCTACTCAATCATTAACTGCAGGGAGCACTTCCAAGCTCCTGTCCCATCTTTCTACATCAGTTGTAGGAAAGGACAAAGAATTCTGCATGCAACCTATCATACATGTCTGCAATAAGAGGTGACTTGTTTCCTTCTTCCCTCTGTTTCAATCCTGTGCATGCTTTGCAGCTATGCCCTACTGAAAACAGAATTTCCTTGAGAGTTAGAGTAAGAAGAGGGATCTATGTGGTTGTCAGGATGACTGGAAATTCTTCAGTTGGTGATAAAACCCACTGAAATAAACATGGCAAAAAAAGAAAACTGGAACATTAAAAACTGGCACTCTCTCACAGAAGCCTGTCAGGTGTAGCCATATACAATGTTTCTGTTCATTCTTAGTTTCCTCTAAGAATGAAAGGTTCAAATAATACCAAGGGTGAGCATGTTTATCAACTGAATGTTGTGATAGATGTAAGTTAAAGTAGAAAATTCTTTATTTCATTTTGTTTTCAATTTCAACACTTGTTTTGGAAAAACATCCTTGAGTTTATCAGTTGACTTTCCTTTGTGGGTAGAGTATAAAAAAGAGAAGTGAATACTCTTTGTTTATTGGAGAACTTGCTAGTTCCTGGGTTTTTCTAACCTTCACTTGTTATCCTTCCCTATACTTAGTCTTAGAAAGGTAGAGAAGAACTGTATGTAACCTGCATTACTCCTAGGATTTCCCCAGAATACCTTCTTAAATTTCTCCTGTGAGATTGCTCTGCAAGAGAAGTGCACAAGGTATCCCAACTAATCAATTTTACTGTGTAAATGGACTTCTCCAAACTGCAAATAATTGTATGTGATTGAAGGCATACAACTGAACAGACCTCATAGCTCCTTCTCCAAACCACTTTAGTGGTGACTAAACAGAACATTTGAGCAAAATTTTCTCTTCTGTTTTAGCACCAAATCAGTATAGTGCAATTCTAGGGCACATTTGCTTTTTACACTTGTCTCCATGCTTCCGGAAAGTCTCTTTTCTGATTTCGGATTGGTAAAGAAAATTCAAGGTGATGTGTGCCATTTGCTATCCAATTAAAGTCACCAGGAGAAAATAGAATCTACTCCTGGATATCTTATTTTAGTGTCTGCCAACTACAAACAAACAGCTTAGAAATGTTACCCCACTCAGTGGAAACAGTTAATTTATAACATAACTTCCTGTTTTTGATGGTAGTGTTTATGTTGCTTTTACAATCTAAACACCTAAAATGACAAACTGATGAGTCAGAAGTTAAAACTGAAACTGAATGAGTTTAGGTACTATTTGTCCTTCCCCTCTTTCTGGCCATTATTCTGCTCCCATCTCTTCCTACTTGTGCCGCGCTCACTTTAATCCCTCCGTGGTTCACCATTTAGTCATCCGGTGACAGCACCAGCCATCTCTCACTGCCTACTTCCCACCCCTGTCCCTTACAGACTGCACCAGCCATGGAGTTTCCTCAGATTTCTTGTTTGTTTTAAAACCATTTTACTGGGGCGCCTGGGTGGCTTAGTCGGTTAAGCATCCGACTTTCGCTTGGGTCATGATCTCGCGGCTCGTGGGTTCGAGCCCCGCGTCGGGCTCTGTGCTGACTGCCAGCTCAGAGCCTGGAGCCTGTTTCAGTCTGTGACTCCCTCTCTCTCTGACCCTCCCCTGCTCACACTCTCTCTCTCTCTCTCCTAGAAATAAATTTAAAAAAATTAAAATAAAACCATTTTACTGAGGTATGATTAACATATTTAAAAAGCTGTAGATCTTTAACTTAAAAATCTCAGTGTGTTTGGAAGGAATACATCCATGAAGCCATCACTCATTTTTTGTGTGTGCTAAGAACAGTTACCATAGAATCTATCCTCTTTGCAAATTTTAACTATATACTATTGTCAGCTATAAGCGCTATACTGTACAGATCTCCAGAATTTATTTATCTTACATAACTATACCCTCTAATCACCACCTCCCCCCATTAAACTATCCCCCAGTCCCCGGTAAATCACCACTTTGCTCTCAGCCTCTAGGAGTAAAACTGTTTTAGATTTCACATGCAAGTGACATTATACAGTATTTGTCTTTCTGCATATGGTTTCCTTCATGTAGCATATTCTCTAAGTACATCCATGTTGCCACAAATGCCAAGTTTCTTTTTTTTTTTAAATTGAGTAATATTGTATTTATATACCATTTTTTCTTTATCCCTCTGTTGATGGAGATTTTGGTTGTGTCCATATCTTACCTATTGCAAACAATGCTGCAATGAATATGATAGTGCAAATATCTCTGAGATCCTAATTTCGATTCTTTGGTGTAATACTCAGAATTAGTATTGTTGAATCATATGGTAGTCCTATCTTAAAAATGTTAAGGATCTTCCATACTGTTTTCCATAATGTTGATTTACACTCCCACCAACTCCTTTTTTGGGGAGGCTCATCAACACTTAAAAGAAAAATCCTAACACATATAGGTGATATTTCATTGTCATTTTGATGTGCATTTCCTTTATAATTGGTGGCTTTGTTCAACTTTTCACATATCTGTTGGCAATTTATATGTCTTTTTTTTGGAAAAATGTCTATCAGGACATTTTTGGAATTATTATTTTGCTATCAGATACATAGTTTGCAAATATTTCCTCCAATTCCATAGGTTTGCTTTCCATTTCATTTTTTCGTTTTCTGTGCAAAAGTTTATTAGTTTGATGTATTCCCACTTGTTTATTTTTGCTTTTGTGGCCTGTACTGTGTCATATCCAAAAAATTATTGCCAAAGCCAATGTCAAGAACTTCTATTATTTCTTCCATAATTTTCATGGTTTCAGGTCTTACGTTTTTTAATCCATTTTGAGTTGGCTTTTGTGTGTGATGTAAGAAAAGGGTCCAATTCCATTCTCTTGCATAAAGATAACCAGTTTTCCCCAAAGCGTAGTATCCTTTCCATTGTGTATTCTTGGCATTGTTCTCAAAGACTGTGTATGTGTGAGTTTATTTCTGCACTCTTTATTTTGTTCTACTGGTTTATGTCATTTCCATTTTGTTATGATTAGTATAGCTTTGCAATATGATTAAAAAATCAGGAACTTTGATGCCTCCAGCTTTGTTGTTCTTCCTCAAGATTACTTTAGCTCTTCATGATTCTTTATGTTTCTAAAGGAATTTTAGGATTTTTTTCTATTTCTATGAAAAATGCCATTGGTGATTTGATAGGGACTACACTGAATTTGTATCAAATCACTGAGTACTATATACATTTTAACAATATTAATTTTTCCAATTCATGAACATACAGTATCTTTCCATTTATTATTTGTTTTCTTCAATTTCATTTACTACTGTTTTATAGTTTTCAGTGTACAGATCTTCCCATTCTGGGTTAAATTTTTAAGGATCTTCTTGTAGATACTATTGCAAACAGAATTGTTTTCTTAATTTCTTTTTTGGATAGTCTGTTGTTAGTGTATAGAAATACAACTAATATATGTGGGTTTTATATCATTCAATTATATTGAATTCATTTATTAGTTCTAACAGTTTTTTGGTAGAGCCTTTAAATTTTTCTGCATATAAAATCATATCTGCAAACAGACAGTTTTTACCTCTTTTTCATTTTGGATGCATTTCTTTGTCTTCCCTAACTGCTCTGGCTAGGCTGTATTCTTAACCTCCTAAAATGTTAAAGCTGAAGAGACCAGACTTGACTTTCTATCTGTGTGTGTGTGTGTGTGTGTGTGTGGAGGAACATGGGAGAGGAAGAGAAAGGGGGAATATGTACATACTAAACTGAACATTTCCTAGGTTTCCAGGAACAAAGTACTTTATATATATTTTTAAAACCTTACACTATCCTATTTGCCTTTTACAGATAAGGAAACAAAAGCTTTGAAAGTTTGTGTAATTTGCCTAAAGAGCTATTAAGTATGAGCTCATATTCAAATCCAGGGCTCTTATTTCTAAAGCATATGTCCTTGATTATTCTATGAAACTACTCATGAAAAGGAGCCACCAGGTAAGGTATAGTGTGTGTAACCTCCAGGCTAGACTAGCTAAAGACTACACACTGGACCTAACCTAACTGAGGTTTACATTCAGAGACACATGAAAGTTACCTTTCAAACTCTCCTTGAACACTGCTTCTGATATTATCTCCTCATGCCTACTGATCTAGAAAAATCCACAAAGTTTTGTATCTTTGGGTAAAGCCCTCTTGTTGCCTGCTGAAATGAAAATTCCAGAGAGTGACACATTCAACTTAAAAAACATCTATTTATACTTCAATATGACAAAGTTTATTAAATAATTTCCTGAGGGAGGTTTATAATGGGAAGGGTCAGAATGGAGAGAATAAGAGGCCACTGGTCAGTGAGTTGGAAAAACTACCAGGGAAAGGATTCAGACATAAAGGAATGAGGACTTAGTGTAAGAAGAAGGGTATGTCAGTAGGCATATGCTATTGCACATTTTGGCTTTGCCCCAATTCTAAATTTGCATACTGCACTAAAAAATAAACTGAAATACATTAATTTAAGATTCTCTCACTCAATTCTTTCAATATGTAACTGTGATATAGTTGAGGTGTCTTTGGTTTATAAAAATAACCACTTGTATATAGAATACAAGATAGTTATTTGAAACTGCATATGTATCATGTGTGATATATTTGCATAAATGATTTAAATATCACCTTTTCCAGATGTACAGATAACCACTGAATAAATATTCTTGCAAGATTTAAAAGTATTTAGGGTTAGATGTAAGTGCCTATCCTATTGATTCTTTTGGCTATATTATTTATTTATGACCCCAAGTTTGTAAAGCTGGTAGCTATGTACATATGAGGAAATGGCAGCTGGCCTTGTATCTGGCAACTACAAGGCTGTTCTTATAGCCTCATTTCATTATCACCAATATGGTAACAGAGTAATTAGGAACTTTATTGCTTAGTTATGTGCTCATTAAATCGGTCCACAAATATTTATTAAGCCATTATTTGTGGTAATTTCTCAAGGAGTCAATGCCCATTTGGCCATCCTTAGCCTAACAAATAGATTTTCTTCATGATCATGTGACAAAAAGTATATTAGGAGCTTATTTTAGCTAAGGGGCCCCAAAACATGAGAAACTAATCCTGAACCAATCTGTAAGATGCTGGTGGAGAGGACACAGACTGGTTGGTAATGACCAGTAAAGTAAGGGAAATTAATTCTCAATCTTCATAAAATATTCTCCAATTCCCAACACAAAGCCATGGTCTGGACCACAGAGAGGATTCATTTCTCCTATTGATAAGTCAGGGCAAAGGGGTCAAAAGACAAGCACCTCTGAAGCAAAGGAAACCTCCTTCATCTATTTTTATTCAAGGCTCAAAAGTGAGTCTCAGACCACACCATGCCAGCCTGATGAAAGGGACTAACACCAGTGCCAGGGGAAAGGGCATAAGAGAACTGAGTCCTTTAAATAACTCCTATATTTACATCAGTGAATCTCTAGCTATCAAAAAGATGATCCAAACAGTCAGCAGCATTCCTCTTTCTTGAAAGAATAAAAAAGAAAGGGAAAGGGTTGAAGCAGAAAGAGTTCCTGGGCTTACCCCAAAAGACAGCACCACACACTGGTATATGCATGATGTGTGTTATTCACACAGGGCTGAACCAGATACTCCCTGAAAACAGAGAGGAGAGCATCTTCAAAACAAGATGATATGGTTCTTACCTCAGTAAAAACATTAGTGAGCAGCTAAAACACAAGGAAACATAGAATTTAAGGCCAAAAATCATTAGTAATTTTCCAATCCAACTCCAGAATAATGAAGAAATTTCCCCAGGATCAATAATTCTTCCATGACCAAGACCCAGAAAGGACCAGAGATTGCCTTTACAACAGTGGTATTTCCACAGCAGTACCCACTGCAGTGGAATGCAAGTTGGGCTGGACCTCCAAGAAGCAGCAGGCAAGTCCCCCACAAAGTTGATAATATGTCAGGTTTTACTGAGATTATAGAATTCTGATGGCTTTATGGGCACTATACGAACCAATCCTTGAGGTAAACATCTGTATGAGAATTTTCTACAGAGCTGACGTCAGAGACTGTTTCAAATGTAGATGAATCCTAGCATAAGTCTTCTATAAATGGTTAAGATGCTTACATGATTCTCCCAAATTTGATCTCTAAATAGTCCAATTCATCTATGCCTTCACATTCAAGTTAAAACAGATACATAATTTTTGATTACACAGTAAAACCCAGTGAGACTTTCCAAGGTTTGTTAAAGAGCCGTGCTCAGTGAGGTAGAGGAAAAGGGCACTACAATCCTTGCTTAGTGCTTAATAGAAACCTCAGGGTCTTCGGTTTCTACTTCATTGATTCTGAACCTTGGTCCCATATGAGAACCACCTGGGAGGCTTTGAAAACTCCCAATGTCCAGGCAGCATCCCAGATCAAGGAGATCAAACTCTCTGGGGATGGGGTCCAGCTTCAGTATTTTTTAAAGGCCCTCAGGTGATTCTATGTGCAACCAAAGGTCAGAACCACTGTTAGAACTAGTGGATTTAGATGGTTACAGCTGCCTAAGCACTATGACTCAAAGTGGGGAAAAATAGTCTTGGACAACTGTCACCAGTGGTTGTTTCTCTTACAATATTGTTTCTAATGTTTGAAACTTGTGAATGCTTTTAAGGATACCCTCAACCATAACACTATACAGAGATTATGAAGGTCCATTTAACCCAAGGAAATTGGAGCAAAGTTCATATCTGAAGAAAGAAATCATAATTATCTTATTAAAATAATAGTATATATCCTCAAAATCAGCCTCTACTTAATTCCCAGGCAGGATTAACCTGACCTTATTGTAGAACATCCCAGAATACCTACAGCTAAGGGGTTTTTCTACAGAGTTGGACATCTCTGCTCCCATCCACTAAGATATATGCTTGCCAGGAGTTAGTTTTGTTTCTTCCTATTAATTGCTGTTAGAGCTATTATCCTAATTTTATATTTAATAAACCAAAACCAATTTAGATGTGTGCAGAAGGAAATTTTTTTTCTGTGCAACTAAAATGCTTAGAAAAACTTGTTAAGAACAAATCACTGATACATGCTATTGATTATATATTATAGATATATATTTCATATCACTACATATATTTATATATACATATGCATATATATTTGTAAGATATATAAAATGCCAGACAAATTCAAAGGCGTTTTGAATTAATCAATTGTTAGTTGAAATCATGGATGAGAAAAAGTCTTCTTTAGTAGTGGGAGAGTGAAGCTTGAGTGCTGTCCAAGAATTTTGTCAGAAATCATGCTTTCCTTTCAGGTGTGAGTGAAGACATTTTCACTAAAGATCTTTTCTAAACAGATACACAGAAGAATAAGAGCACAGGCTTGGGAATCAGAAAATTTAATTTCCGATCCCTACTCTGACACTGACTAGCTTTGTCATTTGGGAAAGTTATTTGCCCTCCCTGGGCCTCATTTACTTTACTTTAACATGAGCTTAATAAGAAGATAATAAATAGTTAACAAATGAGATATGTGGAAGGAAATGTTTGACAGGGTTAACAGGTTGGACCCTGGACTCAGAGATCTTAGTTTAAATCTCTGTGAGGCCATTTATTAGCTTTGTTACCCTGGGCAAGTATCTAAAATTTTGTGTGCCTCCATTTCCTCTTCTGTAAAGAAGAGTGGCTTCTAGAAAAACAGTAATGTATACTTTAGAAGGTTTTTGAAGAATTAAATAAAACAATGCATATAAAGCACTCACAATATTCTCAGGGATTTAGTAAGTGCTAGACAAATATTGTTATTGGCAAAAACATTAGGTACCTAGTAAGTGCTTAAGGTGTTATATAATCAGTAGCTGCAATTAGCAGCATTATTATAATTATTTTTCCCTGGTGTTAATAAGATACTATATGGTAATTTGCAATATATTGTAGAAATTCAAGTTGCTTTGACTCACATCCATAGAGGAAAATGCTGAGGTCCTGCACCAAATAGACTTTTAAGCAATTAATAGCTGTGTGGTCTTTTGAATTCCGTGAATACAATCCTTACAGCGCTTGAGATGAACCTGGTCAGTAATGGCTGAGGAGTTTTTATTGAGCTAAAGACTCTGTGATTAAAACCATTATGTCTTTTAACTAAATTGGCAGTAAGGAGATTCTGATTTAAAGTCATAGTTCTGTGGTAAGTGGATGTCACAGTTTAGAAAAAACAATGGGAAGTAATTGCAAAGGTGGTAGAACTATATCTATCGTTGACTATACCCTGACTATACCTATTTCTTTTTAAAAGTGTGATAAAATTTTTAATTCCCACCTATAACAAAATTTAAACTTTACCTAAGTTTTCCATCTCCCTGTCTCCTTCTTTTTCACCAATCTCCAGTGAATTATTTTTTATATTAAGTTTTTATTTTGAAAGAGAGAATGTGTGAGCAGGGGAGGAGCAGAAAGAGAAAAGAGACTCTCAAGCAGACTCTGCACTGTCAGTGTGTAGCCAGAAGCAGGGCTCAAACCCATGAACCATGAGATTATGACCTGAGCAGAAATCAAGAGTTGGACGCTTAATTGACAGAGGCACCTGGCACCCCAGAACTCATTTCTTAAAGATGAATAATCAAAACACTTGACATGAATGGAGCTAGAGGGCATTATGCTAAGCAAAATAGGTCAAAGGCAAATGCCACAGGATTTCACTTATATGTGGAATTTAAGAATCAAAACAAGCAGAGAGAGAGAGAAACCAAGAAACAGACTCAACTATAGAGAACAAACTGATGGTTACCAGACATGAGATAGGGGGGGCGGGTGGTTAAATAGGTGGTGGGGATTAATGAATACACTTGTGATGAGCACCAAGTGATGTAGAGAATTGTTGAATATATTGTACACCTAAAACTAATAATATAACATGCTAAGTTAACTACACTGGAAATTGAAAGAAAAAAATATAAATGAACATAATACTAAACAACCAAGTGGGTCAATGAAACAATCAAAGAAGAAATTTAAAAAATACATGGAGATAAATGAGAAGAGAATTGTCCAAAATCTTTGGGATGCAGTGAAAGCACTTCAAAGAGGAAAATGTATGGACATATAGGCCTAACTAAAAAAAAAAAAAAAAAAAAAAAAAAAAACAAAAAAAAACAAGAAAAAAAAAAAATCATCTAACCTTACACCCAAAGGAACTGGCAAAGAATGAACAAACAAACCCCAAGGTAAGTAGAAAGAAGTAAGTAATAAAGATTAGACCAGAAATAAGTGACCTAATAAGATAAAGAGAATCAAGAGAATTATTTTCTGAAAAAATAAACAAAATTGATAACCCTTAGCCAGATTCATCAAGAAAAAAAAAACCAAAATCAGAAATAAGAGAGGCAAAAACTGACACTGACACTACAGCAATACAAAGCATTATAAAAGATTACTGTGAAAACTTATATACCAATAAATTGGACAACCTAGAAGAAAGAGATAAATTCCTAGAAACATAATATCTTCTAAAACTGAATCAAGAAGAAGTATAAAATCTGAACAGACTGACTAATCATAACAAAATAGAACTGGTACTCAAAAATCTAACAAGAAATAAAAGTCCAGGACTAGATGGATACACATGGGAATGCTACTTATATTTCAAATTTGCTAGGATTAGAGATCCCAGAGGAGAACGACAGAGTAGGAGGATCATATACCTCATCCCATGGATATACGTAGGTAACCCATCAATGTAAATAACCCAGAAAATTACCCAAAGATTGGCACAACAGCATCTTTATAGCTAATCACAGAGAAGAGACCACATTAAAGATGGTAGGAGTGGTGGAGACATAGTTGGGGATCAAGGTGACCTGCAAGACTGTCTGCAGTGGGGAGGGACATGGCCAAGCATGGAGAAAGGAGAGAAACAGACCACACAACAGGCACCTGAGTCATGGGAGACCTGCGCTGGGAAGACTAATCCCCCTAACATTTGGCTTTGAAAGCCAGATGGGCTTAACAAGGTGAGTTTTCACAATCAACAGGGCTTAACAATTGGAACTTTAAAAATCAGCTGGCTCTGAGCCAGATGGTGACAGGAAACTGAGTCCTGTCCTTAAAGACACATCATAATGAACAGCCCAACTGAGATACAGCAAAGAAGCAGCAGCTTGAAAAAATGTCTAGAGTATAAAGGAAAGACTATTATTTACTAATCTCAGAATGTGTGCTGGAGGAGCAAGGATCTTTAGGAGACTTCACCAAGAACAAAAGAGCAGGAATGTACCATTCCCATTCTCTACACCTCAGCCTACAGATCCAGACATTTGTAGGAACCAGCACAGCTTGAACACCTACCTTGCTAGCAGTGCAACCTGCCTTCATATACTCCTTTGGACTCTTGCCTCCAAACCACCCTCAGCAGTTCTCCAGGCTGTGACATTTTTTTCCTCCTACAACATATCAGGGCAAACTTTGCAAACACTAAGTATCCCACCTCCACACTCTTCTGCAGACTCACCCCCTCCAACCTGTCCTGGGCAGGAGTTTATCCAAAGCAGTGCCAGAAGTCTGGCACTGTGCAAGCAGCCCCACCAAGGGGCAGCATCACTCCAGAGTGACTCCTGCCCTGAGGACTGGGGAAAATATTCATACACACCAGTTTGACTGCAGCAGTGGGCTGAGTGCAGGCATCTGGTCTGACTGCAGGCCCCAAAGTCCAACAAGCCTCCCTAGGGCCAACACAAGGAGAGTGCCCTGCAGTTTGGTGTTACCATGCCTCTGACAAATGCTTGATCTGACCCAACTCAAGCCCAAGGAAGCCCCACATACAAAATAGGGACCAAACCCTGCTCATAACAGGCAAAGAAAGCCAATCCGACTGAATTGAAGGCAAAAATGACTCAGACACTACAGCATGGCATATACAACACACTTAGGAGACACTCTGGAAGTACCATGTTCTGGTGAACAGGGGGACATTGCACTGCAGGGCCCTACAGGACCTCTTGTTCATAAGACCATTACTTTCAAGACCTGGAGATGTAGGTGACTTTCCTAACACACAACAAAGAAAGTCACACAAAATGCAGAGACACAATATGTTCCAAATGATGGAAGAGGAAAAAAAATCATAGCAAGAGTGCTAAATGAAATAGATAAGTAATATGATTGACAGAGAATTTAAATGGTCATAATGATACTCAAGGGACTGGAGAAAACAGCGAAGGACCTCAGTGAGACCCTAAACAAAGAGATAGAAAACATAAGAAAGAACCAATCGTAGACATAGACAAAGAACTCAATAACTGAAATTAAAAACATAGGGGGTGGAATATATAGACTAGAGGAAGCAGAAATGATAAGAGACCTGCAGGACAGAGTAATGGATACCAATTAAACTGAACAAGAAAAATAAAAAAGATTAATAAAAAATGAGAATAGATTAAGGAAACTCAGCAACACCATCAAGCATAACACCATTCACATTATAGGGATCTAAGAAGGAGAAAAGAGAAAAAGCAGTAGAAAATTTATTTGGATAAATAATACTTGAAAACTTCCCTAATCTGGAAAAGCAAACAGATATCCAAGATACACAGAGTCCCCAATAAAATCAATCTGAAGAGGTCCACATGAAGACATGTAGTAGTTAAAATGGCAAACAGTAGTCATAAAGAGAGAATTTTAAAGTAGCAAGAGAAAAGAAAACAGTTACATATAGGTAAACTCTATTAGTTGATCAGCTAAATTTTCAGCAGAAACTTTGCAGGCCAAAAAGGAGTGGTATGATACATTCAAAGGGCTTAAAGAAAAAAATCTACCAAGAATGCTCTATCCATCCAGGCTATCATTTATAAAAGAAGAAGAAAGAGCTTCCTAGACAGACAAAAGTTAAAGGAACTCATGGTGACTAATCTAGCCCTGCAAGAACTTAAAGGGGACTGAATAGGAAGAAAAGACTGTATAGAGAAATAAGAAACACAAAAACAATAAAAAGTATATCTATAAAAAATCAAATGATTCACAAAATAAAAGGATGTAAAATATGACACCATATACCTGAAATGTCGAAGAGGAATAAAGTATAGGTTCAAATTTAAGCAACAACCAACTGTATATAGACTCCTATATGCAGATGTTATATACAAATCTAAATGTAACCACATATCAAAAACCAGGAATAGGTAAAAAATAAAGAGGAAGGAATCCAAATATATTACTAATTAAGTTAACAAAACATGAGAGAAGACAGCAGGAGAAGGAACTGACAAGAACTACAAAAAACCACATAAAACAAGAAATAGAATGGCAATAAGCAAATCATATCAGTAATTACTTTGAAAATGGAATAAATACTTCTATCAAAAGACACTGGGCAAGGAATAGATTAAAAATTAAAACCTGTCAGGGATACCCTGGTAGCTCAGTTGGTTAAGCATCCAACTCTTGATTTCAGCTCAGGTCATGATCATGTGGTTCCTAAGTTCAAGCCCTGCGTTGGACTCTGCAATGATGGTGTGGAACATGATTGGAATTCTCTCTCTCTCTCTCTCTCTCTCTCTCTCTCTGCCCCCTATCCACTTGCACTGTCTCTCTCTCAAAATAAATAAACTAAACTTTAAAATAAAAACCCTAACACCTGTCTATACATTGCCTACAAGAAATTATTTCCAGACCCAAAGACATAAGCAAACTGAAAGTGAAGGAATGGAAAAGCACTTATCATGCAAATCAAGTGAAAAAAAAAGCTAAAGTAGCAATACCTTTATCAGACAAAATAGACTAAGACAAAGACTGTAACAAGAGACAAAGAAGAATGCTATATAATCATAAAGGTGACAATCCAACAAGGATTATAACAACTATAAATATTTATGCACCCAACATATAAATACCCAATTACACAAAGCAGTTAATAATAAACATGAAGGAAGTAGTAATATAATAAGAGTAAGGGACTTAAACACCTCTCTTCATCAATGAACAGATCATTCAACATCAACAAGGAAATGGTGGCTTTGAGTGGCATATTGCACCAATTGGATCTAACAAATGTATTCAGAACATTCCATCTTAAAACAACAGAACACACATTGGTCTCAAGGGCAACATGGAACATTCTCCAGAATAGATCACATAATAGACTATAAACCAAGTCTTAACAGACTCAAAAAACTCAAATTCATACCATTCATCTTTTCTGACCACAATGTTATAAAACACAATGGTTCCAAATCTTTGAGGTACAGCAAAAGCAAGTCTAAGAGGAAAGTTTATAGCAATACAGGCCTACATCAAGATGCAAGAAAAGTCTCAAATAAACTAACCTCATATCTAAAGGATACATAAAAAGATCAAACAATACCCAAAACAAGGAGGAAGGAAATAATAGATTAGAGCAAAAAATAATGAACTAGAAAAAATAATTGAACAGATTAGTCAAACTAGGAGCTGATTCTTTGGAATGATCAACAAAATTGATAAACCTTTAGCCAGCTTAATCAGAGAAAGAGGGTGAGAGGGAAAGGGAAAGGGAGAGGGAGAGGGAAGGAGGAATGTGGAACTCAAACAAATCCAAAGTAGAAGAATCAATATTGACAGCATAGAAATACAAATGATTATAAAAGAATATTATGAAAAATCATATGTCAACAAACTGGACATCTATAAATAAATAGATTGCTAGAGATATAACCTCCCAAAATTGAATCAAGAAGAAACAGAATATTTGAACAGACCAATTACCATCAATGAATTTAAACAGGAATTAAAAGCTTCCAGCAAACCAGATCCAGGACCAGACATATTCATTTTCACAGGTAAATTCTACAAAACGTTTAAAAAGGGATTAATCTATTCTTGAAATATTCCAAAAAAATATAAGAGGAATTATTCCTGGAATCCAAGGGTGGTTCAATATTCATAAATCAGTCAACATGACATATCACATCAATAAGAGAAAGAATAAAAACTATATGATCATTTCAATAGACACAGAAAAAGTGTATGACTAAATACAACACCTATTCATGATAAAAACCCTCCACCAGTTAGGTTTAAAGGGAATGTACCTCAACACAGTAAAGGCCAAACATGAAAAATCCATAACTACCATCATACTTAATTGTGAAAATCTTACCACTTTCTCCTAAGATACACTCTCACCACTTTTATTTAACATAGTCCTGGAAGTCCTAGCCACAGCAATCATATAACAAAAAGAAATAAAAGGCATCCAAATTGGTAAGGAAGAAGTAAAACTTTCAGTATTCACAGAAGACATGATACTATATATAGAAAATGTGAAAGATTCCACCAAGAACTACTAGAATTAATAAATGAATTCAGTAAGGTTGCAGGATACAACATCAATACAAAGAAATTCTATACATTTCTATACAATCTGCATTTCTATACAATAATGAAGTAGCAGGAAAAGAAATTAAACAGTTCCATTTACAATTGCACCAAAAATAAGAAACCTAGGACTAAATAAACCTTACTGAAGAGGTAAAAGACCTGTACTCTGAAAACTAGTAAACATTAATTTAAAAAATTTGATTATGTGACAAATGCAAAGATATTACATGCTCATGAATCGGAAAAACAAATATTGTTAAAATGTCAATACCCAAAGCCATTTAGCAATTTAATGCAATCTTTATCAAGATTTCAAAGGCATTTTTCATAGAACTAGAACAAATAATACTAAAAGCTGTGTGAAATTACAAAAGACACCAAATAGACCAAGCTTTCTTAAAAAATAAGAACACCAACAGGTATATCATTTTTTCAAACTCTGTTATAGAGAGCTAACCCTGACACTCCTATATGTATGTATAGCCTGATCAGGACACCACTGCCACTAATCCTGATTCTTGATGCTGAGCCTGGCATCATCACCATGAAGCAGTGGATGGTCATCAGTATTGTGCTGATAACTGTTTAAAAACTGGCCATCCAATAAAAAACATTTTAGCATGTGTGCATGCGCACATGCCATTTATATATATTACATTATATATATATGTATATATATAATAGAAGTATAATGAAATAATTAGGGACTTATGTGTTTTGAACATTTATTAACTTTGTTTGCAATATAAGTTATTTAATTAGGGGTGTCTGGGTGCCTAGGTCAGTGATATCAATGCATGGAATACCCACACTTGGGCAGCAGTTCAAGATAGGAGGTGGGCACTTGGAAATATGAGAATCTTAAGGAAGAAGATTGTTTTGTGCTTTATGGGCATACAAGATAACTCAAGTGTTCAGGTTTTTACTCTGTAAATACAGAAATCAAGTAATATCCTTGACAAATGGCAACACGAGATCTAGAAAGCTAAATCGCCAAAACACAATCTTCAAATAATCCAGGAGATCAAGAAAAGGTCCTAATTATCTGTTATAACAGTGACCTACTTTACATCCTATCCTAATACATTTTTTTCCTCCAACTATTATTTGTTTCTTTTCCCGTTGACTTGATTTCTGAAGAGAGTTTCTGAGAAGTCAAAATGCTACCAGGTAAAAAAAATGGGCACGAAGGAGCTTTGGGAATTTCATCTCTCTGACATGCTTATGCATGGAAAGGGTAGAGACAGATTTCTGGGTTTTGGCCTGACATCTCAAGAACTTGGAAGTCCTGTACCATCCTCACAACAGGGACAACAAAAGCTAAACAAACTAAAACTCAAGTAATTCTTCTTAAAGAATTGATGTCATAGGGCAAACTGCTGCCCGGGAAGAAAGAAAACAAAGAGAGACAGAGAGACAGAGACAGAGAGAGAGAGAGAGAGAGAGAGAGAGAGAGAATCATCACTGGGAGCAAAAGACCTCACACGGAATTAAATACTCTAGAGTTAAATCTTCTAGAGGGGCCCCCAAGTTTCATGAGTTTTAGAGTTCCAGCAGGTTTGCATTATGAAGATCAAAGAAAAATTACCTCTTGCTTCTAGCAGGAAGAAGGGGAAAGTAACCCTTTTAAAAAAAATACACCTAGGGCATGCTATTCTCCTTAACAAAGACTTACCCTTAAAGGAAGCTATTTTCTAAAAGTTAACTGACCTAGAGGATATACTCATCTCCATGGCCCACTACTTATAATGTTACATAAGGGTAATACCAAATTCCAGCCTCTCTAGCTTAGTTCTCTCCAAGAGCAGTGGAGAGGAGAAGCACTTGTGAAAATCACAGCCCAGAGACATAATCTCAGTAAGAGACTGAGATCTAATCATGAAATTATAGAATGCTTCCCCTACCTCAGTCCCTTACCACCATATTAATAGGGCTCCTGTAAGTAACACAGTACAGCTAAAAGAACTTCAAGTCTCAAACCTGTAAATGAAGAAATAGCTAGTAAAAATAAACACAAAAGGGAAGAAAATACAAGAATATTAGAAAAAAATTTAGTCTGTATTCTTCTATATCATAGCTAGATTAATTAATAGGGTCCAAATCCTAGCCAGATAAACATAAAACTTCACACTATATACATGTTTACCTCAGTTCTTTTTACTAGATACATTGCGGCTGGATTGCAATAAAAAATTACAGGGCATGATAATGACACAAGCCACATCTGAAGAGACAAAGGAAACTTTGTAACAAGACTCAAACATGGAACAAGTATTGGAATTATCAGAGTTGGGATTTTAAATAATTATGGTTAATATGTTAAGGGCTTTAATGGAAAAAGTTGCATAAGTGAACAGATAGATGAAAACTCTAAGAATCAAAAAGAACTGTTAAATTTCTTTTTAATAACAAATTAAAAATACCTTCAATGACTCATCAGTAAATGGAACACAGTTGAGGAAATACTCAGTAAGCTTGCATATATATCAATAGAAACTTTCCAAACTGAAAACCAAATAGAAGAAAAAAATTAAAAAGGAAGAAAATTCCCTTTGAGACAATTATAAAAGATGGAACAAATGCATAATAGGAATACCAGAAAGAGAAAAGGACAGAAAAAAAATATATTTGAAATAATGGTGTCTGAGAATTTCCCAGAATTAATGACACACATCACACCACAGATTCAAGAAGTGCAGAGAAGGAAGGAAGAAAGAAAGGAACAAACAGAAAGGAAAGAAAGGAATCAGTTATACACCTAAGAATATCACAGTCAAACTGCAGAAAATCAAAAACAAAGATAAAAATCTTGAAAGAGCTCAGAGAGAAAACAAGTATCTTACCCAGAAAGAAGTATAAGAATTACATTGAAGATTTCTTCAGAAACCAATGAAACAAGAACATAATGGAGTGAATTCTAGGTCAAGCACTAAAATATTTAAAAAGTTGTTAAAAGAAATACATTAATATGTGAAGTGAGGAGGGACAATGGAATCATAGAATGATAAATTAGAATCAGAGAAGGCAGGAAAAAAAGGAAAACTAAGAACCAAAAACAAAGAGCAAGGGCAATCAACAGAAAACAGTTACATATATGGTATCTATTAAACTATGTTGATAATCACTTTATATGTGAGTGGTCTAAGTATGCCAATTAATAGACTGAATGAATTAAAAAAAAAAACATTTTATCTTCAAGAAGCTCACTTTAAATCTAAAGACATAGACAAATTAAAAGTAAAGGAATAGAGAAAGCTATACCATGCTAACATGAATCAAAAGAAACCTGGAGTAGGCATACTAATTTCAGACAAAGCAGACTTCAAAATTTGGAAAATTACCAGAGATAAAAAGAGGTGTTCAATAATGATAAAGGCATCAAATCTCCAAGAAGACAACAATGGTAGATGTGAATGTGCCTAACAACAGAGTGTCAAATTACATGAGGCAAAACTGATAAAACTACAAGGAGAAATAGACAAATCCACTGTTATAGATGAAGATTTTAACAGCTCATCATTAATAACTGACAAATCTAGCAGGCACCACACAAGAGCACAGGTGAGCTAAGTAACACCATAAACCAAGTAGATCTTATTGGCATTTACAGAATCCTTCTTGAAATAACAAAATACACATTCTTCTCAAACCCACATGTACCATTCACCAAAACAGATCATATTCTGGGCCACAAAGGATAATTTTTAAATAAATTTAAAAGAAATCATGAAATGCATAGTCCCAGATCACAGTGTAATTAAACTAGAAATCAGTAACAGAAAAAATAGGCTGGAAAATAGCAAGATATTTGGAGAGTAAACAATTTCTAAATAACACATGAATTGAAGATGTCTCTAAATAAATAGAAAAATAACTAAATAAAAACACAACTCACCAAAAGTTGTGAGATGCAGCAACAAAAATGCTTAAAGGGAAATCTATAACACTGGATGCATTTGTTAGAAATGAAGGAAGATCGAGGATGGGCATGGAGGAGGACACTTGTGGGGATGAGCACTGAGTGTTATGTGGAAACTAATTTGACAATAAACTATTTGTAAAAAAAAAAAAAAAAAAGAAAGAAATGAAGGAAGATCAAAAGTCAATAATCTAACTGTCCAGAAAAGTGAAGTACAGAGAACACTTCCTAATTCATTCTATGAGGCCAGCAGGACTTAAACACCAGAACCAGACAAAGCCATTAAAAAAAAAAAAAAGAGGAGGTTGGGAGCAGGGAAAGGAGAGGAAGAAAAGATACCAACCAGGACCTTTCAGGTGAATGTAAAAATCTACAAAGTAAAAGCAAGTTGGACTCAAAATTATATTAGAAGAATAATTTATTAAATGTCAGTTATGCCTTAATTTAAAAAATATACATCATGACCAGGGAGAATTTATTTCAGGTATGCAAGACTTGTTCAACAACTAAAAGTCAAACCATCACATAAATAGGCTAAAGAAAAACAATCATATGATGTTATCAATAGATGAAGAAAAAGCATTTGAGAAAACTCAACACCCATTCATTCAAGGTAAAACTCTTAGCAAACTAGAAATAAGAGAGAACTTTTACAATATGGTAAAGAATGTCTACCAAAACAAACAAAAAAAAAAGCCATAGCTGACATTATTCTAGAGAGCAAGAAATTAGGTCTTAATATGTGCAACAAGATAAGGATGGCCCTTCTCACCACACTATTTAACATTATACTGGAAGTTCTAATTAATGCAGCCAGATGAGCCAGATGGAACCAAAAATAGAAGATAAACAGTTTGGAAATAAAAAAATCAAATTGGCTTTGTTTGCAGATGAAATAAATTGTTTACCTATGTAGAATATCTAAATGAATCAACAAATCCTAGAACTAATAATTATAATTTGTTGATCACAAAGTTAATATACAGAAGGCAATTTCTCTTCTACAAACCAGCAGTGAACAATGGAATTTGGAATTAAAAGCACCACCACTTACATTAACACCAAAAAAAAAAAAAAAAAAAAAACAACTTCGGTGTAAACCTAACAAAATATGTATATAAAATATACACAGGAAAACCACAAACACTGATTTAAAAAAATCCAAAATCTAAATTAACGGAGAGATGTTTGATGTCCATGGATACAAAGATGCATTTTTTGGGGGGGTATTTTTTTTCTTGGTAAGTGCACACTTTTTTTTTTACACAAATAGTTTATTGTCAAGTTGGATTCCATATAACACCCAGTGCTCATCCCTATAAGTGCCCCCCTCTGTATTCATCTCCCCTCCCCCCCCACATCCATCAGTCCTCAGTTTGTTCTCAGCATTCAAGAGTCTCTCATGGTTTGCCTCTCTCCCTTTCCCCCACTATTTTCTCCCTTCTTCTCCCCCATGGTCCTCCGTTAAGTTCCTCCTAATCCTCCTATATGTGCAAACATATGATATTTGTCCTTCTCTGCCTGACTTATTTCGCTCAGCATAACCCCCTCAAGGTCCATCCATGTTGCTACACATGGCCAGATTTCATTCTTTCTCATTGCCATGTAGTATTCCATCATATAGATCAACCACATCTTCTTGATCCATTCATCCATTGATGGACACTTAGGCTCTTTCCATGTTTTGGCTGTTGTTGAGAGTGCTGCTATGAACATTGGGGTGCATGTGCCCCTATGCAAAAGATGCATTATTTTTAAGATGTCAGTTTTTCCCAAATTAATCCATAGATTCAATGTAATCTCAATCAAAATCCAAGCAAGTTATTTGGTAGATATTTACAAACTGATTCTAAAGTAGTACAAGTCCAAAAGTATATAAACACTTAAAATGCAGGAGTATGAAAACAATCCAATTTAAAAATGAACAAGATATGGGCTGCCTAGGGGCTCAGTCGGTTTAGTGTCTGAATTTGACTCAGGTCATGATCTCATGGTACATGAATTTGAACCCCACATTGGGTTCACTGCTCTGCTGCTGTCAGTGCAGAGCCCACTTCAGATCCTCTGTCCCCCTCTCTCTCTCTCTGTCCTTCCCTTGTTCACACACACTCTCCTGCTCAAAAATAAACAAACATTTATATAGATTAAAAAACTTAACAAGATATGGAACAGACCCCTTGCCAAAGAAGATATACAGAAGGGAAATAAGTTCATGAAAAGAAACTCAACATCATATGTTATTAGGGCTTTAAAAATTAAAACAATGAGATGCCACTACACACCTGTTAGAATTGCTAAAATCCAAAACACTGAAAGCTCCATGTGCTGGTGAGAATGTGAAGCAAAATGAGAAATGACACAGCCACTTTGGTAAATAGTTTGGCAGTCTTATGAAGGTAAACATCATCTTACCTTAATCTCCTGCCTTCCAAGTATCTAGGCAATTAAATTAAAAGCATACATCCACATAAAGACCTGCACATAAATGTTTACAGATTCATAATTGCCCCCAAATTGGAAGCAAACAAGGTGTACTTCAACAGGTGAAAGGACAAACAAATCAAGTTACACCCATAGAATGTGATTTAAAGAAAAATGTCTCAAGCCACAGAGAGACATGGTACAATCTTAAATGTAGAGTGCTAAGTGAAAGAAGTCTGTCTTAAAAGGCTACACACTGTCTGATTCCCGAATATATAGCATGCGAGAAAGGGCCAAGCTATAGAGATAGTAAAATAATAATAATAATAATAATAATAATAATAATAATAAGAAGAAGAAGAAGAAGAAGAAGAAGTGGTGGCCAGGAGGAATGAATAGGGGAGCAAAGGTATTTTAGGGCAGTGAAACTATTCTGTACATGACAGTGCATTTGCCAAAACCCATAGAACTATAGAGCATAATGATTCTTAACACAAAGTATAGAATTTATTTAGTAATAATTTATCAATGTTGGTACAATAATTGTAACAAATACACCACCACTTCAGGATATTAATAATGGAAACTGTGGGCAGGTGTAGGTCCCCCAAGGGGGGAGATACAGATTCAGGATATATGGGAAGTGTTTCTACTTTCTGCTTTTCTGTAAATCTAAAACTGTTTTAAAAAAATAAAGTCAATTATAAAAAAGATTGGGAGGGAAGTGGAAACAGGAAAGGTTGTACAATACCTCTTTTCCCAATGGCCCAAATAGTTGCTTTGTGTATTCTATATGGTGGCTGTCAGAGCCCACGTCAGTGTGGTAGGCTGAATAGTATTTTCGGCATTACTCGCTTTTGCCTCCCTATAAAGCAATGTGAATGAGGAGTGAATGAGGACACCGGTAACCACTAGTTGATTATCCTGATATAATGTAAGCAGACAGAACAGTGAATTGAGAATATAAAAAGGGAAATATAGAGAATACTATATTTCTCATCATTCTCAGCATTTGTTCAGATATGATATGTCTAAATGTAAAATTTCACATCTGCACATAAAGACATCATTATAAGCTACTCATTAAGGTTGCTATGTAATAAGATATTGCATTGTGACATGTGCATTGTGTGCATAATGGAGTGTGAGGGCAGAAAAGGCAAATTTATATATTATAGTCAAGGTAGGTCAATTTGAGGACCTTTGAGGAAGTGAAAGTTCAGTCAAATTTGAGGAGAAGCATTCCAGATAAAGGCCACAGCAGTGCATGGCTCTGAGGCCTGAAGGAGCTTAGTGTTTTGGTTTTTAGTAAAGGAGCCCCATGTGACTTGTATGCAAATGTTGAAGTCATTCTCTGTTTAATACACATAATATATATAACTGTTTCATCATGTAATATCTTTGCTTTTGTGGATTCCTCAACCTAGGACAGTTCTCATCTTATATATATAAATATATACTTATTTATTAAAATTTATTCTTTAAGACCCAACACAAATGTTACCTACTCCATGGCATTTCTTATTGTACTGTTTTTATCGCCCAGTTAAATTTAATATTATCCATTTCTTTTAATTAGCTATTTACATTTCAATCTTTCTTCAGTGGGCAAATAACATGCAGGACTGGATTAAAAAAAAAAAAAGCTTATTGACAAAGGAGGGAGGCAAGATGGCAGAGAAGTAGGGAGCTCCATACATTTTGATCACCCCCGTCTCTCAAATAGAGAAGGCCTGAAGTCATAGGACACAGGACGGCAGGAGTTTGGGAGGAAAAGAGAGCTCACTAAGAAGACAGCCTCATAGGTGCATTAGTGGGAAATGGGGAAGATAAAAATGGGCCAGGACCGGGAGCCACGGAGGGAGGGAAGGGAACCCCTTTTGCGGGGAGCCAGGTAGAGGGGAAGAGAAAGAGTGGCTGAAACTACTAACAGAACTGTCTATGGAAAAAGAGAAAAACCTCGGGTTGGGATGCAGAATGATACCAATTCTAGCTGTGGTGCTGACTTTGGTCTGAGTGCCCCAGTCCCAGGCGACACCAGGAGAAACTGCTCCACTGCTCTCCTGGCTCTGTCTCTGACTGGGAAGTGGCCTGGCCTGGGGGATAACATTTCGGGAGATATCAATAAAGCACGCAGACTAAGACCTGGAAACAAAATGGGGCTTGGGACATAGAACACAGCTCACCTGGGCTATGCCCACAGCACAGGGAGATCAGACCCAAAAGAGTGATTTGCAATGCTTGGTTTGAGAAGGGACTGGGGTGTCAACCATTTTTCTCCCCACAACCACCAAGGCAGGACCTCAGGGAGCAGCCCATGGGACCAAAGTGGAGGCTAAGAGCTGCCTACACCAAACCACGCCCAACCCCACTAGAGAGCTTTTTTTTTTTTTTTAAGGGATCCCGGAGTAAGACCAACATGGATGCACAGCCATGATTAATTCTAGCTCACTTCTTTCTATTCAGATATATTTTCCCTTGCCTCATTTGTATCCCTCCCCTCTGTTGGACTGGGCACTCTGGTCATTGGTTTGCTTAAACAGTCACATTTAATCCATTCTCTAGATGTATATTCTACACTTCCACTGCTACCTTTCTCTCTCTCTCTGTCTGGAGTAATCAGACTATATAGTTTCTCTGAGTAACGCTATCGTCCTTTGTTTCTCCTCACCTCTTACCATATTCTCCTCTTTCTCTCTGAATTAAGCCTCTTAGTCTCTCTACCAGGTCACTGTCCAATTTCGCTTTCTCGGCACCCTGTCTTTTCTCTCTTTGTATATGCTCTTCCACCAGCACTGCATACACCCTGGTCTTTATTTGTATCTGGGTATTCTGGTTTTATTCTTTTAGACTGTCCTTGGTCTTTTGGGTTTTTTTCCATTTTTTCCTTTTCTTTTTCTTTCTTTTCTCTATCGGTTTGTTTGTTGGTTGGATTTGTCTGTGCATTTGCGTGCCTTTATTCCCTCTGTGTTTGTATGTCTGTTTTTCTTTCCAGAGCTACCTCAAGAAAAAAGCCAAAGTACATATGGTGGAGAGTCCCAAATACCACTGCAAATAGGGAAATAAAATAAGGGAAGTCTCAGCAAGAGAGACCAAGAGACACCATTCAAAGAGCACTTCCTGAACGGACAGGCCCTGGACAGTCAACGAGCCTTCTTTAATACAGAAGTACTCACAGGTGCAGAGCATATAACTAGCTTTTAAAACTAACAAGAGACAAAAGGCTAGCCAAAATGAAGAAATGGAAGAACCCTCCTCTAAAGAAATTCCGGCAAGACGTGACAGCTAAAGAACTGCTCAAAACAGATATAAGCAACATAAATGAACAAGAATTTAGAACACTAGTCATAAAATTAATTGCTGGGCTTTAAAAAGGCATGGAAGACATCAGAGAAACTATTGCTACAAAGAATATGGAGCTTAAAAATAGTTGTGATGAATTAAAAAATGCTATAAATGAGGTGCATAATAAAATGGAGGCATCCAATGCACGGATTGAAGAGGCAGAGAGGAAAATAGGTGAATTAGAAGACGCAATTATAGAAAAAGAGGAAGCTGAGAAAAAAGCTCAACTGATCCAGGAGCATGAAAGGAGAGTTCAAGAACTGGGTGATAAAATCAAATGGAACAATATCTGTATCATAGGAATTGAGAAGAGGAAGAGAGAGGGAAAGGTGCTGAACGAATCCTTGAACAAATTATAGCAGAGAACTTCCCCAATGTGGGAAAGGAAAGAGACATTGAAATTCAAGAGGCAAAGAAAACTCCACTCAGACGTAATTTGAATCGATCTTTGTCACGACATATCATAGTGAAACTGACAAAATATAAGGACAAAGAGAGAATTCTGGAAGCAACTAGGGATAAAAGGGCCCTAACATACAAAAGGGGAGACCTATCAGGGTAGTTACAGGCCTATCTACTGAAACTTGGCAGGACAGAAAGGAATGGCAAGAAATCATCAATGTGATGAACAGAAAAAATATGCAGCCAAGAATCCTCTATCCAGCAAGCCTGTCATTCAGAATAGAAGAAGAGAGAAAAGTCTTCCCAAATAAACAAACATTGAAAAAATTCATCACCATGGAACCAGCCCTCCAAGAAATCCTGAGGGGGACTCTCTGAGGGAAATGTTGCAAGGAACACAAGGTACCAGAGACACCACTACAAGCATGAATCCTACAAAGAACACAATGACTCTAAACCCATATTTTTCAATAATACACTGAATGTAAATGGACTAAATGCTCCAATCAAAAGACACAGGCTACCAGAATGAATAAAAAAACAAAAGACATCTATTTGTTGTCTACAAGAGACTCATTTTAGACCTGAGGACACCTTCAGATTGAAAGTAAGGGGATGGAGAAATACCTATTATGCTACTGGAAGTCAAAACAAAGCTGGAGTAGCCATACTTATATCAGACAAACTGGACTTTAAAGTAAAGGCAGTAACAAGGGATCAAACAGGGCATTATATAATAATTACAGGGACTATCCATCAGGAAGAGCTAACAACTATAAATGTCTACGCACCGAATACAGGAGCACCCAAATACATAAAACAATCACAAACAGAAACAATCTTATGGATAAGAATGAGCTAACAGCAGGGGCCTTTAATACTCCACTTACAGCAATGGATAGATCCACTAGAAAGAAAATCACTAAAGTAACAATGGACTTGAATGACACACTGGACCATATGGATCTGGCAGATACATTTATAACTCTACATCCTGAGGCTATGGAATTCATTTTCTTCTCAAGTGCACATGGCGCATTCTCCAAGATACATCACATATTGGGACATAAAGCAGTCCTCAATAAATATAAAACAATTGAGATCATACCATGCACAATTTTGGATCACAATGCTATGAAACTTGAAATTAATCACAGGAAAAAGTCAGGAAAACCTCCAAAAAAATGGAGGTTAAAGAACACCCTACTAAAGAAGGAATGGGCCAATCAGGCAATTAGAGAAGAAATTTAAAAATATATAGAAACAAATGAAAATAAAAATACAACAATTCAAACTCTGTGAGATGCAGTAAGGGCAGTCCTAAGAGGAAAGTACATTGCACTCCAAGCCTACTTCAATAAATTAGAAAAAGCACCAGTACAAAATCTAACAGTGCACTTAAAGGGACTAGAAGGAGAGAAAAGAAGAGCACCCCAAACCCAGTGGGAGAAGAGAAATAATAAAAATGAGGGCAGAAATAAACAATATAGACTCCAAAATAACAGTTGAACAGATCCATGAAACCAAGAGTTGGTTTTTTGAAAAAATAAACAAAACTGACAAACCTCTAGCCAGGCTTTCTTTCCAAAAGAAAAGACAGAGCACCCAAAGAGACAAAATCATGAATGAAAATGGACTTATTACAACCAATCCCTCTGAAATACAAGCAATTATCAGGAAATATTATGAAAAATTATATGCCAACAAACTGGACAACTTAGAAGAAATGGACAAATTCCTAAATACACACACACACCAAAATCACACAGGAAGAGTAAGAAAATCTGAACAGACCCATAACTAGTTAAGTAATTGAATCAGTTATCAAAAATCTCCCAACAAACAAGAACCCTGGGCCAGATAGCTTCCCTGGGGAATTCTATCAGACATTTTCATCAGAGTTAATACCCATTCTTCTCAAGCTATTCCAAAAAACAGAAATAGAAGGAAAACTCCCAGACTCATTCTATGAACCCAGCATCACTTTGAGTCTCAAGCCAGACAGAGACCAGCAAAAAAAGAGAGCTACAGGCCAATATCCTTGATGAAGACAGATGTAAAAATCCTCAACAAGATACTTGCAAGTCGAATCCAACAGCACATAAGAAGAATTATCCACCATGACCACGTGGGATTCATACCTGGGTTATAGGGCTTATTCAATATTCGCAAATCAATCAATGTGATACATCACATTAAGAAAAGAAAAGATAAAAGCCATATGATCCTGTCGATAGATGCAGAAAAAGCATTTGACAGAATACAGTATCCCTTCTTATTAAAGACCCTCGAGAAAATCGGGACAGAAGGAACTTACTTTAACATCATAAAAGCCATCTATGAGAAGCCCTCAGCTAAAATCATCCTCAGTGGGGAAAACTGAGAACTTTCCCCCTGAGATCAGGAACACGACAGGGATGTCCACTCTCACCACTATGCTTAACATAGTGCTGGAAGTCTTAGCATCAGCCATCAGACAACAAAAGGAAATACAAGGCATCTGAATTGGCAAAGAAGAAGTCAAACTCTCACTTTTCGCAGACAACATGATACTCTACACAGAAAACCCGACAGACTCCATGAGAAGCCTACTAGAACTGAACCATGAATTCAGCAAAATTGCAGGGTACAAAATCAACGTACCTGGTATGTTTTGTACCAGGGTACAAAATCAGTTGCATCTTTATATACAAACAATGAAGCAACAGAAAGAGAAATCAAGAAACTGATCCCATTCATAATTGCACAAAAAAACCATTACCTAGGGATAATCCTAACCAAAGATATAAAAGATATGTCTGATGAAAACTATAGAAAACCTATGAAGCAAGTTGAAGAAGACACAAAGAAATGGAAAAACATTCCATGCTCATGGATCGGAAGAATATTGTTAAAATGTCATTACTACCCAAAGCAATGCAATCTGAATCAAAATTGCACCAGCATTCTTCTGAAACCTAGAACCATCAAAAAATTGTATGGAACCACAAAAGACCCCCGAATAGCCAAAGTAATATGGAAGAAGAAAACCAAAACGGGAGGCATCACCATCTCAGACTTTAGCCTCTACTACAAAGCTGAAATCATTAAGACAGTATGGTATAGGCACAAAAACAGACACATACACCAACGGAATAGAATAGAGAACTCAGAATCGGACCCACAAATGTACGGCCAACTATTCTTTGACAAAGCGGGAAGGAGTATCCAATGGAAAAGAGAGAGCCTATTTAACAGACGGTGCTGGGAGAACTGGACAGCAACATGCAGAAGAATGAAACTAGACTACTTTCTCACATCATACACCAAAATAAACTCAAAATGGATAAAGGACCTGAATGTGAGACAGGAAACCATCAAAACCCTAGAGGTAAAAGCAGGAAACAACCTCCTTGACCTGAACCATAGCAATTTCTTACTCGACAGATCTCCAATGGCAAGGGAATCAAGAACAAAAATGAACTACTGGGACCTCATCAAGATAAAAATCTTCTGCATGGCAAAGGAAACGATCCATAAAACGAATAGGCAACCGACAGAATGGGAAAATATAGTTGCAAATGACATATCAGATAAAGGGCTAGTATCTGAAATCTATAAGGAACTCACCAAACTCCCCACCCAAAAAACAAATAATCGAGTGAATAAATGGGCAAAAGACATGAATGGACACTTCTCCAAAGAGGATGTCCAGATGGCCATCAGACACATGAAACGATGCTCAGCGTCCATCCTCATCAGGGAAATACAAATCAAAACCAACTGAGATACCATCTCACGTCCGTCAGAGTGGCAAAAATGAACAAATCAGGAGAATCTAGATGTAGGAGAGGATGTGGAGAAATGGGCACCCTCCTACACTGTTGGAGGGAATGCAAACGGTGCAGCCCCTCTGAAAAATAGTGTGGAGGTTCCTCAAAAAATTAACAATAGAACTCCCCTAGGACGCAGCAATAGCATGCTAGGAATTTACCCAAGAGATACAGGAGTGCTGATGCATAGGGGCACATGTACCCCAATGTTCATAGAAGCACTCTCAACAATAGCCAAAACATGGAAAGAGCCTAAGTGTCCATCAAGTGACGAATGAATCAAGAAGATGTGGTTGAGCTATACGATAGAATAGTACGTGGCAATGAGAAAGAATGAAATCTGGCTATGGGTAACAACATGGATGGACCTTGAGGGTGTTATGCTGAGAGAAATAAATCAGGGAGAAAAGAACAGATACCATATGTTTGCACATATAGGTGGAATAGGAGGAACTTAATAGGGGACCATGGGGGAGAAGAAGGGGAAAAATAGTTGGGGAGAGGGAGGGAGGCAAACCATGAGAGACTCTTGAATGTTGAGAACAAACTGAGGGGTAATGGGGGTGGGGAATAGGGGAAGGGGAGTGTTGGGCATGGAGGAGGGCACTTGTTGGGATGAATCCTGACTGTTATATGGAAACCAACTTGACAATAAACTATGGAAAGCAAACAAAAAAACAAACAAAATAAAACATGAACAGTGCACTCATTTTTAGTACCAGCTGCCCAACAATAAAAAAAAAAAATTCTCATTGAATTTAAATGTTCTACTCTTACTGATTAGTCAAGAAACTTTCATAAGACCCAAAGGAATAGAAAAGACATTATCTTTTTCTCCTTCATTTTATTAGGAGTAATAGTATAATTAATTTATCAAGAATTTTAAGTACAAGAGATCTGCTGTACAACACTGTACCATGTTCAACAATACTGGACACTAAAAATTTATTAGGAAGGTATAGCTCATCTGAAATGTTTTTATCTTGATAAAGTAAAATTAAATTTAAAATGTATATTTCTAGGGCAGGTATTACAAGAAAAATGATGTAACTTCATTGTAACAACCAAATTTAAAACATTACATTGCAAATGGTATCCGGTCAGTAGTCTCCACTAAAGTATATTTTATTTTCCCACCAAAATACTAACATAGAGGGAAAAAAAGATATAAACTCATTATACTACATGAAACTTAAGAAAATTATAGAATTTACGAGGCCTGGTCTTAATTTTAAGGACTGAGAGAAACCTATCTAGTTTTTAGTTCATGGGAGGCATAGAATTTAATTTTTGAAACAGAAGCTGCTGCACAAAAATGAGGAAAGCTGTACCTCCACATTCTAGAAAACCCTAATAGGATTCTCCCCTTCCCTCCTGGGGGCTTCATGGTAAGGCGTAAAGACTGTGCTCTACCTTTATCATTCCCACTCTATTTCCTATTGTTGTCATTTTTTCAATAAAGTATAATTTACATATGATATCTTATTAGTTTCAGGCACACATCATAGTGATTTGACATTTTTCTCTTATACAAAATGATCCCCACAGTAAATCTAGTTACCATCTGTGACCAAAGTTATGATAATATTCCTAATTTTATTCCCTATACTGTACATCATTCTTTAAAACTGTGTTCACTGGGAAATCTACATATATAAAAATAAATTTGAAGAATAACAAAATTGAAATTAATACTACTACCCAGCTTAGACATGAGATCTAAGTTCTAGGAACTCATTCACCTTCTCTGCTCCACTGCCTCTGCTAAGAAGGTAAGATTTCTCTTGCCTGGGGAGGGGAGCCAGGGAGGCACTCTCTGAGGACACTCTCACTGTTTTTAGGGTTAATTAATTCTGAGTTAAGGCTGACCTGCTGTGCCCCAGACCTAGAGGGTCTGGCAGCCTAGAAAAGTTCAGGTCTTTCAAGTCTCGGACTTTCTTCCATTTCATACAGGACAATGAGCTATATAGGCATTGTCATTTTTAAAAAGAATGTAAATGAAGGAAAGAAAGATTAACTCTTGGCACACAAGTTGTTTCATGTGCGTTTGTTTGGTAAATGAATTCATGATGGCTTGCTATAATTCACAGTGCAATTGTGTGGTAAAGGATTTTGGAATTCCTTACATCTACCCTGGGAATAACTGTTCTTTTCCTATATGCACCTTCTTGAACAGTAGCCACAATTGGTCTTTAATTAATTTAATGCAAAAACCAGTCGTAGAAAGGTGAACAGTTAAAATAACTTTATGGGAAAAGGTTAACTTTTTCCAGTTATTTAACTGAGATAAACTGAAGTATATGGTAGTCAAATTATGGTATTCTCTTATTAAAGTTTTATGCAATTTGCTCCTTTAGTTTGACTTTTAAACTTTGGTAGCTCTGCACTTTCATATGTTATCTTTTATGAAGCCACTTTTGACATTATTTTATTTTGCCATGAAGTGACATTTACAAAAGATCAGGAACAAAGATACTCAAGGCTTATGACGCTAAAGAAACAATTCACCATTTCTAAAACCCAGCTTTAGAAAGATATCCACATAATAAATTTTGTAAAGGAAATAACTGCCCTATGAAGATTGTTTGTAATTAATGTGATGGTCTATTTTAGAAGTCTCAGCAATGACAAAGGAGAAACTTCACCAAAAAGCTCAAGTTATTCATTGCTATCCAATATAAAGGAAATTTATTTTAATTATTTAAAAAAACCCTATTATTTATTCAGCTCTGTAATGTTCATGCCTTTCAGATGTCAATTTTGTGGAGGAGATAAGATACGATACGCACATGTAGATAACAATACAAGTGTTGATGCATAATTAAGTGCTAAGGAGAAGCACTCTGTGAATATTATAATAATCAGGGGAAAGAAAGATCACTGATTGAAGAAAAGACTAAAGAAGTGAAGTTTTAACTGATCCTTAAAGGATGGAAATGATCTGAACAGATGGGTGGATAAGGGAGGGTGTGACAGTTTAGAAGAATAGCTTAAGTTGAATATGAACCAATCAAAGCAGGATTTTTTGAGAAAAATAAAATGCAGTGATAGGCTAATTGTCTTAAATTTAGGTTAACAGAACCTCAAAATTAGAAGATTTCTTCTGACTCCATCCTTACTATGCTCATTAATCCCCTCTACAGCATTATTAGCAAATAGCCACCCAAACTTTGCTTTGATACCTTCAATATCATTCCTCCTGGTGCATTGCTGCACTGCCCTAGACACTACAAGATTACTCTTCACATCAGGCCCGAATTCTATGCCTGTAATTTCTACTCATTAGTTCTTATTTTGTCTTCCAGAAATCTTTACAGAATTGCTTATGCAGATATCTAGTTGTACCACCGCCAGTTACTCTACAACTAAAATTAAGTATCAGAGAGAACAATGCAGAGCTGACCTTCAAGCCACTGTGAAAAGAACATATTCTTCAGTGAAAAATAAACTCAAAGAACCGGAGATTAACATGTGATAGACCATAAGCAAGCAAATGATGGGGAATAAACTGAAAGTGCCTGCTATCACTTCCATGAAAGGGACCAAGAGAAATAATTCAGAGCAGTCAGACATTTTTTTTCCCCTCCACTCCCTTCCACTTATCTTCATTTACAGAAAAAACCTAAAAGACACTAAATTCTCTGATCATTGAATGAAAACACCAATTGCAAATGAACAAGATTCTGATCCTCAGTTCTCAATTAATAGTTTTTACTGATAAGTGAACTCTGCAGCTATTCCAAACTCTACTCTGCCAGTAATTTTCACCTTCATCTCCCACAAATCTAGTGTGATCGCTGTTGAAAAATAGGAAAATTGATTTATATGACTTACATTTTCCCCGTTCTCTCTGAAACTCTTCCTCCAGGGAAGGTACTAATGAACTAGATAAAGGGTAGGAGGAAGATGGCCAGAAGTTGAGGGATAGAAGGAAAGGAAGTGAAAGGAGGTCAAAAAGTCAAGCTGGTGGCTTGTCAGATCTTGGAGTGTGGTAACTTCCAGTATCCACATGGTCACAGAGGCTTTCATCATCTGCCAAAATCTCTGGGGCTCACCATGCACTTGCCATTCTCACTGCTATAAAACAATGTGAATGTACAATCAAACTAGTGGCCTTTAGTTTATGCAAACCTAAACATTGTACTAAAAGCAGTTTTTCTATACACATAGACCTCTGAGCCTAAACAAACAAACACCCCAAGACTTCAGACCATTAATTTCATTTAAGGATCTCTAAGAATATATGATATAATACAAATTCCTTAGGACACATCAGCAAGGGGGATATCATAAGGTCACTTTAAGAGGAAGAAGTCAAATGTTGCTAGGGCACTACCTCTTACCAGTGTACGATTCCAAGGGATGTTTTCCCATGTACTTACCAACCTGTTTATTTCTGATGTTCCACTGAGCACAACGGAACATTGTACATCTCTGCATCTTTTCAACTTACACTGCAAAGCAGTCCCTTCATGCACCTCAATCTCTTACATAGAAAATTACATTAACCATCAGACGTGGGTCCAGTGAGAACGAAGCTAAGACACAAAGTTGGCTGTCAGAAACCAAGCTGTCTTGAGAGGTATCCATCCAGATGAGAACTAGGGCTTTTGTGTTAGTTCCTGGTTCCACTGTGACAGATTATCACAAACTTAATAGCTTAAAACAACACAAATTTATTATGATAGTAAGGAAGTTCAGAATTCTGAATTGAGTCTTAGAGGCTAAAATAAAGGGATCAGTTGGGCTAGTTCCCTCTAGAGGCTCCAAGGGAGAATGTGTTTTTTACCCCTTCCAGCTCCTAAGCCTGTCCGCATTCCTTGGCTTGTGATCACATCACTTCAATATCTGCTTGGGTCACTGCAATGCTCTTTCCTCATCGGGAGCCACATCCCCCTTCACTCCCTCTTGGAAGGACACGTGACCACCTTTAGAATCACTTGAATAAGCAGGATAATTTCCCCTATCTCAAGATCCTTAATCATATCTGCAAAGGCCCTTTTGCCACAGACTCTAACATTCACGGGGTCTAGGAACTAAGACTTGAATATCTTTGGGAGCCATTACTCAGCCTACACAGTTTCATCGCTGGATCAGACTTAAAGTACTGGCTTCTCTTTCAGCATTAGTTTTATGCCAAGGTCTTGAATGCAACTAGTGAATATAGCCTTGACTTGAGCTGACAACATATATTACTGACTTTAGTCAGACATTTTTCCAGGTATTTCCTCATATAACTGACACCTATAAGGCAATATTATAGTCCCATTTTATAGATGAAGAAGTATACTGCTCAGATGTGCTTTGCCCAAGGTAACTCAACCAGCAAGTGGCAAAAGTGCAGAAATACAGAGACCTGGGGCGCCTGGGTGGCTCAGTTGGTTAAGAGTCCGACTTCGGCTCAGGTCATGATCTCACGGTTTGTGGGTTCGAGCCCCACATTGGGCTCTGTGCGGACAGCTCAGAGCCTGGAGCCTGTTTCAGATTCTGTGTCTCCCTCTCTCTCTGACCCTCTCCTGCTCACGCTGCCTCTCTCTCAGAAATAAAACATTAAAAAAAAAAAAAAGAAAAAAAGAAATACAGAGACCTGCTTTCCCAATCAATCTGAAACTTCCCTGTTATTTTCACAAAGATTATAACCTGACCTTAACCTCAGCCTCCTCAGCTTGCTTCTACTCTGACCAGAGAACACTCTTTTCTCATGCCGCCATCCCCTACACTGAATCTGACTCTAGGCCAGATCTAATATGTGAACTTTCAGGCCTGACCCAACGCAATTCCAAGACTTTGGCTATCATGCCGCATGGAGAAAGGCTGCTCATTTCACACCAGACTTGGTGCATAACCAATCCATTGCAGGCTTTTGCAAGGAATTGCAGTTAAGGGCTTGACCTCCAACTCACCCCTTCTTTGACCAGCCACACAAAGGCACATCTGCATTCTTAGCCTCCGTGCTTCTGTTCAGAGACCAGTGATTGGAAATATTATTATTATTGGGGAGACAGTGATTGAGGTGCTTATCTCTACTTTGACTCAGTACTTTTCCACTCACAGCCCTCCCCACCCCATGGGTCCATAGAGAGACAGAAATCTTTTGTGAGCCAATCTTTAGGAATAAGAGGATTCTTCTGTGTTGCATTCCCTTTACTCTCATCCAGTGCTATTCTGTGGAGGAAAGTGGAACATTGGAAAGCTGGGGGCTCATTGTTCCTCACTTCTGCAGTAAGTGAATAAAAGCTTGATTGTTACTTTTGGTGTGACTCATTCCCCTGACTTCCTTAACATATAACTGTTCAACACACACACACACACACACCTCTGACAGTTTTGCCCTTTCTCACTCCATATATTCAAGGCCTACTCACTTTTCTAATCCCAGTCTGATTCCCATCACCATATTCCTCTTTTACCTATGGTTTGTCCCTAATAGTTTAATGTTCATTTGTCTACTGCTGTCTATTGTTTATGTTCCATAAAACCTACTTTCACTTCCCTAAAAGATTGGTCTCTAATGTAAGTATATATCATCATGTATCTTTAATAGTAATTCAACAAATACCTGACTATATATCCAATTTGTAAGAATCTATAGGAAAAAGATTAACACACTGTAGTATCATTAGTCCCTTTTGAATATAGACTCACTACAATCATGGTATTTTGTGGGTCATTTATGGAGGTACTGAAGACAAGATAAAAAGTATCAACCAAGACTTAGTTCTCTTATCCCCAAATTACCATTGGGATGTTACCATTTTAGAAGAAACTTATTTTTTCCTAAGGTACTCAACTGCATGTATGCCATAACAGGATATTAAATGCCCAAGAGAAAAGGAAGAAAAATTTTTTACCAGATGGAAATCCTGAGGCTGGTATCTGAACTTTTGAGAAAGACATGTGATGTTTTAAGGATTAAAAAATACACTCTCCAAAGGATTCATGTTTAAGTACACACACACACACACACACACACACACACACACACACACAAATTCTTGTAACATAATTTCTATCTTGAATTACTAATTCATCTTCCTCAAATTTAGAATCGTTTGCCATAATAATTCCTCAAATTTGTTTAGCCCTTCAAACTTTCAAAATGATTTCACATATACAGGACTTTTTAATGCCCCTATCCTAGAACTTGATGCTGAATAGACATTCAATAACAAAATTTAGATGATCTGAAGCCTCTGTTGTGGTGGAGTGAGTTATATTATCATCCTCATTTTACAAATAAAGTCAGTGAGGTTCTGAAAATTGAAAGGATTTGCCCAGAAGTTTATAACAAGTATCATCTCAACTGCTACTGGATTCCTGTATTCCTGACTCCTCATACAGAGTATTCCTAAATTCAAAAGACTAATCCTAAAATAAGAAACAAGATAATCACAAAAGCAACTAGTCTTGACTACTAATACAGAGTATTCCTAAATGCAAAGGACAAATCCTAACATAGGGAAAAAGATAATCACAAAAACAAGTAACTTGTTTATTATATTTTAAAGCACAGCTGGTTTAAAAGGAACTTGTTTTGTATACTGTGACTTAAATAGAGAAGTTATTTGATGAATCTGTTCTCCTTTATAATACTTTTGAAGGCATACATATGACAGAGATTAATCTTTCTAATAATCTCTGTAGCAATGTTTGTCAAAAATGAAAATGCCAGTCTCATTCGCTTATCCTGTTTATAATGGAGTAAAATTCTTATTTTCTACCATCTCCATCTCCTGGCTCATCAATAGCTCCCTTCAGAATACAGACTGTCTTCCCTGTCTTCAGAAAAATAATGTGATATGTAAGGTAACTTTATCTAGGCAAACAACATTTTCATGTCTTCATTTATCCTCCTACAAAATGAGTAATACATGAAGATTTTTGAATGTGGAGATTTTGCTGAAAGCACTTTGCTCCCTTCAGAATACAGACTGTCTTCCCTGTCTTCAGAAAAATAATGTGATATGTAAGGTAACTTTATCTAGGCAAACAACATTTTCATGTCTTCATTTATCCTCCTACAAAATGAGTAATACATGAAGATTTTTAAATGTGGAGATTTTGCTGAAAGCACTTTGCTATCTAGACACTTCTTCTCTAGCCACAAAAGCTTAAAATTAAATAAAAGCATCTTTTGTTTTCAGTCTTGCACAAAAGCAAGTAACACAATCTTTGAAGTGCTTATTTATGGTTATACAGTGTTAGAAGGTATGAGAACAGAATGTAAACTTGTGTATATACAGGTGTTTCCATAGAAACTCAAACCCACAGGTTATAGTCCTAGTGGAGAGTATAGTGTCTGAAAACAATGTAATGTCAACTCATCTGGCTATGATTATTTAAAACAACTTCATCTATCACCTCATCTAAATGTACATATGACAACGTTTTATGTTTTTGCTTCATATTTTCTAAACCATTGCCTATGACACTCCGTAGAGATGTTTACTTCTCTAGAACCATGATACCAAATATCGATGTGATCACGAATCCTTGTTTCTTGATCTGTAAATTGGATCATGGCCCCCAAAGTTCTACTTTATCCCTGACATTCTTGGCTGGTTTGTGTGTCTGCTTGGTCTGAATTTGGGGAAGAGTTAGGCATGACTTTTGTTAATTATTTTCCCTTTTATTTTGGCAAACGATGGTTTACCACCTATCAAATTCACTATAAGTGAGCCAAAAACATCATTCTTGAAGGATTTGGACTTCCACAGAAAAATTGTTGGCTAAAGTAACTTGCTGCACTAAGCATTCTTGGAGACAGATTATGAGTTTACTCAGAGCTGAGTCCATTAAAGCCCCATTGACTGTTTTTGATGGAATCAGTTCCAATAGAATGAATTTCACTACAGGACAGTTAAGATACCTGGATTATGGCTGAGTTGCGCCTTTACTGTTTCTTCTTTGGACTATTTTATTATTTTCTAAGTTTATTTATTTTGAAAGAGACAGAGACAATGTGAGTCAGGGAGGGGCATGGAGAGAGGGAGAAAGAATCCTAAGCAGGCTCTGATACAGGGCTCAAAACTCAGGAACTGTAAAATCATGACCTGAGCTGAAACCAAGGGTTTGATGCTTACACAACTGAACCACCCAGGCATCCCTGCTTTGGACTATTTTAAATGTGAAACTGTCTAAAATAGAAGTCTAAAATGTTAACTCAGTGACTACAATTTTTAAAATGGTACGTCACAGATTAAGCCTCTTAAAATAAGATCTTGTGCACATTACCTTCACCCATAATTCTACTTCATAGTAAAGCACCTTATGGCAAGATTTCAATTAATCTAATATTATAAACGTTAATTATTAAAATATTAAAGTCTAATCTGTATTATTTAGAGAGCAGGGGCTTGTTCGATTAGAAAAAACTACAAATTAGTGATCGTATATATCACGATAAAGATGTTTATTATGTGGTGACTAATATTTACAATATCCTTTTCAGATAATAGTGATGAGTTGCCAGACACCATGGTTAGCAGTTTAGAACAGTAAGTGTACTCCATCCTTTAAGGAATATTATTTCCCAACTCTAAGGTTAAGGGTGGGACATCTTAACAGTTAACCAGCATATACCAGTTTGATTTCAAATGCCAGGTTTTTAGACATTGAACCATACTGGCTCACTTAGAAGAGTGGAATTATCCGAACATTCCATGCTCACTTGCTTGCAGCCTATCAAATGCAAACCACAAAAACTGTAACTTGATGCCATTGCTTTTGTCCAACTCTTGTATGTTCCACTGCTGGCAATAACTACCATCCTCATTTCTGCCCTGGACAACTCAGAAGCTTTTTAAATGATCTTCCTACTACTGCCCACATAATTCTCTTTTAATCATTTTAAACACAATTGCCAGTTTTCTTTTCCTCTGGTCCTTATTATAAGGTCTCTTTATTCAAAAATGTGGCATGCAAAGCAAGACCCACAAAATGCCGACATTAAAAATATTAATGGTGTTGAAAACATGAGACTGGTGGTATAATTTACGAGCTCAGGCAATTACTTTTTCTAAGACTCTACATAGAATTTTGTCCTCAAGCATTTATAAGTCTGGTTTGGAGATTAAACACAAATTTTCAATCCTTAAATTCCCTAGTGACCTAGCAGTAAGGTCAATTGGATTACAGGAGTCAAAAAGCAACCACCCATACACTTTACTATGACTGCTCTCAGTGCCACAATTAAACATATATTAGGATTTAGCATTAATATATTTTTATATTTTAAGTCTCCTAGGCAGCAAACACTAGGTTAGTAAAACTAATCATTTAAAATGTTTTTGGATGTCATACTCAATAGAGTTTTTCCTCCAAATCAGGAACAAGACAAGGGTGTCCACTCTCATTTTTATTCAACATAGTATGGAAAGCCCTAGCTATAGCTATCAGACAAAAAATAAAAAGCATCCAAATTGTTAAGGAAGAAGTAAAACTGTCACTATTTTCAGATGACCTAATTCTCTACATAGAAAATCTGAAAGATTCTACTAATACACTACTAGAACTGATAGATGCAGTAAAGTTTCAGGATAAAAATTAACAGAGACATCTGTTGCATTTCTACATACTAATAGTGAAGTAGGAGAAAGGGAAATTTTTTTAAAAGAGAAATTTTTTAAAATCCCATTTATAATTGTATCCCAAAGAATAAAACACCTAGAAATATATTTCACCAAGGGTATGAAAGACTTATACTCCAAAAACTATCCAACAATGATGAAAGAAATTGAAGATGACACAAATGGAAAGATATTCCATGCTCATGGAGTCCAAGAACAAATATATCAACAGCAATTTTCATGGAAATAGAATGAATAGTCCTAAAATGTGTATGGAACCACAAAAGACCCCAAATACCCAAAGCAATTTGGAGAAACAAAACTAGAGCTGGAGATATCACAACTCCAGGTTTCAAGATATACTTCAAATCTGTAGTAATCAAACAGTACGGTACTGGCACAGAACACACACACATACATCAATGGAAGAGAATAGAAAGCCCAGAAATAAACCTGCAGTTAAATGGTCAATTAATCTAAGAAATATACAATGAGGAAGAGACAGTCTTTTCAACAAATGGTGCTGGGAAAACTGGACATCTACATGCAAACATACATATGGAGTGAGGTGGGACTACTTTCTTAAAACAAACACAAAAATAAACTCAAAATGGAATAAAAACTTCAATGTGGGATCTGCATCCGTAAAACTCCCAGAAGAAAACACAGGCAATGATCTCTTTGGCATCAGCCTTAGAAACGTTTTTTCTAGGTATGTCTTCTGAGGCAAGGTAACAAAAGCAAAAATAAACTACAAGGACTACACCAAAATAAAAAGCTTTTGCATAACAAAGAAAACCATAACCAAAAAGGCCACCTACTGAATGGGGAAAGATATTTACAGATCATATATCCAATAAAAGGTTAATATCCAAAATATATAAATAATTAACACACCCCAACACCATAAAAGCAAATAACTCAATTAAAAGATGGGCAGAGGATCTCACATTTTCCTAAAGACATACATAAAGATGGCCAACAGACACATAAAAAGGTGCCCAACACTCCTCATCATTTGGGAAAATATCAAAATCACAATGAGATATAATTTAAACCTTTCAGAGGCTGTTATAAAAAGATAAGAAATAACAGATATTGGTGAGGATGTGAAGAAAAAGGAACCCTTATACAGTTTTGATAGGAATGTAAATTCGTGCAGCCACTGGAAAAAACGGTATTTAAGTTCCTTAAAAAATTAAAATTAAAAATACCATATAACCCAGTAAGCCCACTACTGGATGTTTACCAAAAGAAAATGAAAACAGGAATTTTAAAAGATGTATCCACTCCTATGTTTACTGCAGCATGATTTCACATGGAAGCAACCAAAGTGTCCATCAATAGATAATGAATAAAATGGCATATATAAACAATGGAATATTACTCATCCATAATAAAGAATGAGATCTTGCCATTTCCAACAATGTGGATGGACATAGAGGGTATAATGCTAAGCAAAATAAATCAGAGAAAGACAAATACCATAAGATTCCACTCATTTGGAATTTAAGAAAACAAATCAACAGAGGAAAAAAAAGAGACAAAATCCAGGCTTTTAAATACAGAAAATAAAACAGGTGGTTTTCAGAGGGAAAATGGATTGGGAAATGGGTCAAATAGATAAAGGGGGTAAGAGGTATAAACTTCCAGTTACAAAATAAAGTCACAGAAATGAAATGTACAGGATAGAGAGTTTAGCCAATAAGACTGTAATGTTTGGTGACAGATGGTAACTACCCTTATCATGATGAGCACTGAATAATATAAGGAATTGTTGAATTATATTGTACACCTGAAACTAATATAACCCTACATGTTCATTTTACCTCAATTACAATAAATATAATGTTTTGGTCGTCAATTATGATTATTTTCACTGTTAAAAAATATTTGGCCATAGGAAAAAAAACATTTAATGTTTTAAACTACTTTACTGAGGTGTGACTGACATATAAAAATTATGCATATTTAATGTATACAATGCGTTACTCACTGGAGATACTCATGAAACTATGACCACTATATTGTCATAAATCCATCATTTCTAAAAATTTCCTCTAGCTTTTTCTTTTTAAGAACACAACATAAGATCTACCCTCTTAGCACAATTTTTAGTATACAATGCAATACAGTTAACTATGCTGTATAGTTAAATCTCTAGGACTTACTCATCTCATGTAACTAAAAATTTATACTCAATACCTCCCCAGTTTCCTGTGCTGCCAAGCCCTGACAATCACCATTCTACACTCTGCTGCTAGGAGTTTGACTATTTCAGATTCATGAGTGGTGTTATGCTGTGTGTGCTTATCTGTCTTGTTTTTATTTTTTTTCGCTTAGCATAATATCCTTGAAATTCATCCAGGTTGTTACAAAAGGCTGAATAATATTCTAGTTTATGTGTATACCACATCTTTTTTATCCATTCTTCTGTTATTGGAAATTTAGAATACTTTTGTATTGGCTACTTTAAGTAATGCTATAACTAATAGGAGAATTCAAGTATCTCTTCAAGATCCTCATTTAAATTCCTCTGGAAATATTCCCAGAATTGGGATTGCTGGATCTTATGTAGTTCTAATTTTTTGAGGAGCCTTCAATAAATACTGTTTTCCACAGTGGCTACATAAATTTACATTCCCACCAACAGTGCACATGTGTTCCCCTTTCTCCACATCCTTACCTTGTTTTTGTTTTTAATATATAATAGTGACCCCTAGCAGGTGTGAGATAATATCTTGTTATGGTTGTAATTTGCATCCACCTTATACCTATTGGCCATTTGTGTGTTTCTTCTGAGGTGTATATTCCATCTCTTTGCCTATTTTTGGAGTTGTTGGGTGTTTTTTTTCCTGTTGTTTTGAGTTTTTTGTTGTTTGCTATAGAGTTGTAAGGAGTTCCTTACATATTTTGGATATTAACCCTTTAGCAGATGTATGGTTTGTAAATGTTTTCTCCCATTCTTTGGGTTACCTTTTCATTTCATTATTTCTTTTGCTGTGAAGAATCTTTATAATTTGATGTAATCCAACTTGTTTATTTTTGCTTTCATTGCCTATGCTTTCACTGTCATATCCAGAAATCATTGCCAAGGTCAATTTCAAGAATACTTCTATGTTTTCTTTAAGCTTTTATGGTTTCAGGTATTAAATTTAACTCATTTATCTATTTTGTAGTTTACTCTTGTGTATCATATAAGAAAATAGTCCAGTTTCATTCTCTTGCACATGTGGATATTCAATTTTCCCAAAACCATTTAGTAAAAAACTATCCTTACCCCATACTGTATTCAACCTTGTTGAAGATCAGTTGGCTGTATATGTAGGGGTTTACTTCTGAGCTCTCCATTCTATTCCGTCAGTCTCCATCTGTTTTTATAACATACTATATTGTTTTGAGTACTGACGCTTAGCACAATAACAGAAATTATGATGTCTCCAGCTTTGTTTCTCTTGTCCAAGACTGTTTTGGGTAGTGTGTGTGTGTGTGTGTGTGTGTGTGTGTGTGTGTGTGTGTGTGTACTACTTTAGGATAGATATTTTTTTCTTTTGGGATTTTAACAGGGAATTTTGTTGAATCTATAGATCACTTTGGATGGCATGGACATTTTAACAGTATTATGTTTTCCAATTCTTGAACATAATGTCTTTCCATTTGTCTGTTTCTGCTTTAATTTCTTTCATCAGCATTGTACAGTTTTCAGTGTAGATCTCTTTCAACTCTCTAGTTATTTCTAAGTATTATGGCTTTAAGTTTATTTTGAGAGAGACAAAAACAGTGAGGGGGGAGGGGAGAGGGGGGACGGGGGAGAGAGAGAGAGAGAGAGAGAGAGAAAACCAAGCAGGTTCCATATATTCAGCATGGAGTCTGATATGGGACTCGAACCCACAAACCATGAGATTATGACCTGCACTGAAACCAAAAGTCAGACACTTAACTGACTGAGCCACCCCAGGAGCCCCTTGTTTTTCTTTTAGATGCTATTGTGAGATAGTTTTAGTTTTAACTTTGGTTATCACAAATTTTTTCTTTGTTGCTATGTTCTCTATTTTATTTTTGCCTTAATCTTTAAGTTTTTATTTAAATTCCAATTAGTTAATATACAGTGTAATATTAGTTTAGGGTATACAATATAGTGATTCAACTCTTCTGTACAATACCTGGTGCTCATCAGTTCTGTCAATGTTTGCTATATGTAATTAGGTGCTCTGACGTTGGATACATGTATAATTGCTATACTTTCCTCTTGAATTCACCCTTTATCAGGATGCAATAACCTTGTTTGTCTGTGACAGTTTTTGTCTTACAGGTTATTCTCTCCGAAATAAGTACAAACATCCTGCAGTCTTCTGGATACCTTTTGCAAAGAATATCTTTTGCCATTCTTCACTTTCAGCTTATTTGTGTCCTTAAATCTAAAGTGAGTCTCCAGTAAACAGCAAAGTTCCACGTTGTTTATTTAATCACTCTGTATCTCTTATTAGTGAGATTAAACTCTTTACATTTATAGTAATTACTGAACCCACGAAACGGAAGATCATGAACTGAGTTGAAGCTAGATGCTTAACCGACTGAGCCTCTGAAACTCAATTTAACTTAGAAAAATTTAATTACCCTTCTCCCTAAGTCAGAGTGTTGATCAAACCCTTCTAGATTTAAAATAAAAGATCTCCTGAAATACAAAACTAAAAGAGTCTAAAGAAAAATATTAGAAACATCAGATGAGTTACCTATTCTCACTTTTGCTGAGTTTGGGGAACATTTCCAAACACTAAGGTATTAAAGTAAAGAAGGAAAAAAAAAAAAAAGACACAGAGAAGATAAATCAGAGCTACCAGTTGTACTAAGATGTTCCACAGGCTCAGAAGCTCTGATTCTAGTAAGTAGAGTATTATGAGATAAGAATACATTGAACATTCCTTTTCTTCTACAAAAGATCAAAGGTAATAAATATATTTTGAAATAGCTATATTCAGAGCATCAGCCAGGAAGAAGCTAGAGTCAAAAGCTCAGAGCTGGCTTTGCAACCAAAAGCATTACCTTGTTCAGTTTCAGTTTAGATCTTATTCATAATCCTAGTAAAATGCCACTCTTGTGATAATGCCAAATCCCAAGGAAACTTTCATACAGAACTATTTGTCTGAGTTATTCTTACTTGACCTACTTTTCACTGCCAAGAAGAAAGGCAGATATAGGTGTCATACCTCACTCCTCAAAATGACTGCTTCCCTTCAGTGTAGAGAAGCAGAAAGAGAAAAGGCTTCTCTATTAGATGCATGTCTCTGGGCTTCATTTTCTATATAAAATGGAAAGAACGATTCCATGTAGGGTTGTTGTGGGGTTAAATGAGATAATATAAATCAAGCATGTGGGATGCAGAAGGTATTTAATAAATATTAATATTCTATTCCAATTGGCCTTGACTTTAGTGAGCAATTAGTTTATTTCAAGTGGTTATCAGATAAGAGGTACAAATTCATCTCTCAAAAGAGTATTTAGATTTTAGCAAGAGGCTCTGAGGATTTACAAGACTTCCGGGAATGAAGGACATTTACAAAAGTGCAATTTTGGATGCTGTTCAACATATATTTATTAGTTTCTCTTCTGTATCAGTACTGAAAACAGAAAGATCAATAACATAGTACTTGTCCTCAATGAAACTGGACAGAAGGACAGACATCCTGCTACCTCTTTCTTTCTCAAAGGATAGCAACACAATAGAGCATGGACAAGAACCAGAGATAAACTTTTGGTAGAAGGAATACAAAAATTGTAGCTCTAGGAGAAGAAAAGAGAAGGGGACTTCCTTCCAGCAGATCTCTTAGTTGTGGACTTTTTGGCAAGAAGATTAAACCATCTTCTGAACCTTGCCCTGATCCTTATGATCATGGGCTTTGGGGCTCTTAAGATTTTTAGCACAAGTTTTTTAAAAAATTTGTGCAAGGACTGTTTTCTGCATTTATGAAAACTCTGACTCCAAAAAACTGTGAAGAAGAGTTCAGTTCCAGCTCAAATAATAGAAAGGTGACTACTAACTTCACAGAAATAGTTTTAGCCAAGCAAAGAGGTAAAAGGAATCCTCAGATTTATTAATATTCAGCCTAATTCATAAGACTGCAAATGGAGAGTTTCTAGTAAATAAATGCCATCCATCCATCCATCCATCCATCCATCCATCCATCCATCCATCCACATATTTGGCTGAACTATACCTTGTTCTGTATCTTGTGGAAACCTTAGAAAGAAAATGAGAAACTCTAGCATTAGTAAATAAACACTGGGCGTTGTAATTTTTTATTGCTGCTTGAAACAAATTACCACAGTTTGGAGGCTTTAAATACCACAAATTTATTATCTTAACAATTCTGGGAGTCAGACATTAGAAATTCATCTCACTGAGCCAAAATTAAGATGTCAGCAGAGTTATATTCTTTCTGGTTCTAAGAGGAAAACTTTTTGGTTTTGTTCCCCCAGATTCTAGAGGCGACCTACATTCCTTCCTTAGCCTCTTCATTTTCAAAGTCAGCAAGTTAACATACTCATATTTCTTCTCACTCTGATGCCTGCTCTCATGACCATATCTCTTTCCTGAACTCTTACCTAGTGTCTCTCTCTCTTATGAGAACCCTTGTGACTATACTGGGCCCACCTAGATAATCAAAGATGATCTCATTTCAAGATTCTTAACTTGATTATATCTGCAAATCTCCTTTTCTATGTATTGTAAGATCACGTACTCACAAGTTTCAGGGATTAGGATGCGGACATCTTTGGGAGGCCATTATTCTGCATACTACAACCAAGACCTGAGAATGGGTATATTAGCATTAACAGAAGCACAAAAACAAACATACAAACAAACAAAAAAACACAGTGATGAGCAAAACTGGAATTTAAGTTTGGCCTTCCTACCATTATGTAAACACACTTGCCTTTACACTTGGTGAGTAAGCAGGTCCCACACAATAAGCTATTTTTAGCCCCAGTGCCAAGAGGATAGAGAGCCTTATTTTGTGCGATACCCTAAGATTCCTTTAACCAAAGAAACCATCCCCACCCCCCTGTCCCTTACCAGTAACCCTGACACTGCACATTTACTTCTGAGTGATGCCTTGCCTTGCTTACAATGTAGTCCAGCCAGGAAAGGATTAGACTGTTTTCTCTGCCCATCTATTTATCCTTTGGTTTTCTTGACCCTACTTCTGATAGATACAAGGTTTTGAGTTTAGATTTCCCTCACCTTTGACTCTATCTAGACATGAGGTGGTAGCAAATTAAGCACCCTACTACTCTGTTTGACTCTCATTGGAAGAGTAATGGAAGCAGCTGCCATTGCAGCCATTTCAGTTCTGTGTTTCATGTAAATGTCACTCGTCTATGCATAAACCTCTGATTGGAGATAAAGTGCTGCAAACAGATGTTCACAGGTTGCCTAGTTATCAGAAATTTGTCCTTCATTGGTTTTACTGTGGAAAAGCTGTGAATCTGGACCTCTGGTTGGCAAAGAAACAAAAATATCCATAGAAGTCTATTAAGAAAATTTCTTATTATCCTCAAGTCTGACCAAGACAAGGAACTGAAGACAACAGATATTAAACATCCCTACTTTCAGATCTGAGAGTTGTCAGTGGACAGAGGCTGTTTCCACCATACAAGTTTCAACTTGCTTCATAATGAAAGTACATCAGTTAAAATGTGTACTACACAGTATAGATACTGTTATGAAAGTTCTGTCAACTAAGAAGTAGAATTGCATATGTCCTAAAAAAACAATCATAGGTCAGAGAGGGGAGATAAGCACTACAAAGATTCAGAATGTGTGATATCAATGAAGAGCTTGGAAAGATGATGGAGAAGGAGGACCCTGAGTTTACCCCATTTCACATTTACAGTTAGGTATCACTCACATCCAAGTAAATAAACCAGAGAGAGAATTGAAGAGTTGCAGAACAAACCCCACTACTAAATGTAGACAAGAAGCTCCATCTGAAAGGTTAGGAAAGTCAGAGGGGGAAGGAGGCTGCCTACAGAAGAGAGGGATCTGTGCACACAGGTCAGAGAAACAGCCCTTGTACCACGGAGAATGTGTGAGAGGTGAAGAGGAAGGAAGACTAACTCCCTTGTCATTTGGCTTTAAAAATCAGAATGGCTAAATTCCATGAGTATGTATAACCAGTGGGACTTGGAGCCTGGATCTTTACAAGTAAGCTAACACAGCACTGGGCAAGGTGGGAGGGCCAGTGATAGCTGGATCACCACCCTTAAAGAGACAGCTGCCTGCAAGGAGAGGCAACATAAAAATGGAAATGTACATAACACAAGGATAGGAGGGCAAAAGGGACACAGATCTGTTCAAACCGATTTCAGAGTGTGTTGGGGGAACTTCTCCAAAACTGGAGGACCTGGTAGGTACCATCATCATCCTCTGTCCCAGCATAAATGCAGGGCCATCTGTGAGAAGTAGGGCTGCACAGATACTTGTTACCTAATCTCTTAGTGGTGTGTCATGCCCGCGAGTTCTCCTGAGGACTTGCCCACTCTAAACATGCTAGCCTTAGCCCTCAGCTCAGGACAAATTGTGTTAAAGTTGCACTCGTGCCACACCCAGCCCCAGGCCTACAGCCACCCTACACAGCCTTCAGTCATTGCAGCATTTGGGGGGATCTGCCATAGGACTAGTGGCCCAGCACAAATTTTGCTAACACTGCTGCCATTGCTCCCAAGTTCTCTGGCAGCCACACCCTCTCAATGCTGCCCTGCCTGGAACCAACAAAAGCACAGAAAACAAGCAAAGCCCAAAATAGGTGGTCAGTGCAGACAACTGCACTGAAAGTAAAGTGATTCATATGAAACAGCAGAGCATAAGCACCGCATATAGGATACTGTCCTGAACTGCCAGGTTCTGGTGAGCAGAGGATACTGCACTGCAGGGCACTCCAGGACCTCCTCTTCATAAAATCACTACTTTCAAGAGAGAAAATATAGCTGACTTAAAACACAGGAACAGACACAGAGAAGCAGACAAAATGAGGAGACAGAGAAATTTATCCCAACACAAAGAATAAGACATGTCAACAGCCAGAGATCTAAGCAAAACAGATACAACTAACAAGCTAGAGATTTTAAAGGAATGATCATAAGGATACTCACTGGACTTGATAAAAGAGAAGACATAAGAGAGACCGTTAGACAGAAAAGAAATAACATCGTAGAGATAAAAATCTCAATAAACAAAAGGAGAAACACACATGATGGAATGAAGAGTAGGATGGAAGAAGCAGAGGAACAAATTAGTGACCCAGAAGACAGAGTAATGGAAAGTAATCATGCTGAACAAAAGAGAAAAAAGAATTATGTAAAATAAGAAAAGACTTAGAGGACTGAGTAACCCCATCAAACCTAATAACATTTGTATTATAGTAGTCCCAGAAGAAAAGTGGGCAGAAAACTTATTTCAAGAAATAATAGCTGAAAACTTCCCTAATCTGAGAGGAAGGAAACAGATATCCAGATCTAGGAGACACAGAGAACCTTCAAGAAAAACAACAAAAGCAGACTCACACCAAGATATATTATAATTACAGGGAACCCGGGTAACTCAGTTAAGCATCAGACTTTGGCTCAGGTCATGATCTCACAGTTCATGGGTTCAAGCCCCACATCAGGCTCACTGCTGTCAGTCTGTCAGTGGAGAGCCTGGAGCCTGCTTCAGACTCTGTATCTCACTCTATCTCTGCTCCTACCCTGCTTGCTTTCTGTCTCTGTCTCTCAAAAATAAATAAATGTTAAAAAATTTAAAGATACATTGCAATTAAGTTGGCAAAATATAGTGATAAAGACAAAAAAAATTAAAAGCTGCAAGACAAAAGAAGTCAGTAACTGAAAAAGGAAAACCCATAAGACTAGCAGGAGATCTTCCAACAAACTTTGCAGGCCAGAAAGGAGTGGCATGATAAATTCAAAGTGATGAATGGGAAATATCTGTGGCCAAGAATAACGTACCTACCAAGGCTACCATTCAGAAGTAAAGCAGAGATCAAAAGTTTCCCAGACAAAAACTAAAGGAATTCATGACTACTAAACCAGCCCTGCCAGAAACATTAAAAGGGAGTCTGGGTGTGAAAAAGAGACCAAAAGTGAGAGTATGAAAAGTGAAATACACAAAAGCAACAAAAATAACTATTTATGTAAAAAATCAGTCAAGGGACTCACAAAAAATATTATAAAATTTAATAACAGATACCTAAAATGTGGGGAGGAGATGACACAAAGAATGGGTTCAAGGTTAAATGACCATTAACTTAATATAGACTTCTATATGCAGATGTTATATACAAATGTAATGGTAACTATATATCAAAAACCACTAATAAACAGGCAAGGAATATAGGGAAGGAAATCCAAATATATCATTAAGAAAATCAGCAAAACATGAAAAAGAGAAAGACAAGTAAAGATTCAAGAATATCTTCAGAAACAATCACCAAACAAATAAAATGGCAATAAATGCATAACTATCAATAAGTACTTTGAGTATAAATGGACTAAATGCTCCAAACAAAAACATAGGGGGACAGAATGGATTTAAGAAACAAACAAACAAACATCTACAGGCTGCCTATAAGAAACTCATTTTATTTTTATTTTTATTTTTAAAGAGAGAAAAAGAGAGCACGTGAGCTGGGGTGGGGGGTAGAGGGAGTGAGAGAGAGAGAGAGAAGGAGAGAGTCTTAAGCTGCACCATGCCCAGCATGGAGCCTGACAAGGAGCTCAGTCTCACAACCCTGATATCATGAGCTGCAATCAATGGTTGGATGCTTAACTGACTGAGCCACCCAGGAGCTCTAAGAAACTCTTTTTAGATGTAAACATACCTGAAGATTCAAAGTGAGAGGGTGGAGAAATATTTATCATGCAAAGGGAGGTCAAAAGAATGCTGGAGTAAATACACTTTAAAATAAAGACTGTAACAAGAGACAAAGAAGAACACTATATAATAATAAAGGGGACAAGCCAGCAAAATAATTTAACAATAATAAGTATTTATGCACCCAACGTAAGAGCACTCAAATACACAAAGCAGTTCATAACAAAGGAACGAATCAATAATAATACAATGATATTAGAGGACTTTAACACTCCCCCACTTACATCAGTGAATAGATCTAAACAGAAAATCAAAAAGGAAAGAATGGCTTTGAATGACACACTGAACCAGATGGATTAAACACACATAATCAGAACATTCAATCCTAAAGCAGTAGAGTATACATTCTTTTCAAGTACATACGGAATACCCTCCAGAAAAGATCACTTATTAGCTCACAAAAGAAACCTGAACAAATTCAAGAAAATTAAAGGCATACCATGCAGCTTTTCTGACCACAATGCTATGAAACAAGAGGTTAATCACAAGAAAAAACATGGAAAGACCACAAATACATGGAGGTTAAACAACATGCTATTAAGCAATGAATGGGTCCACTAGAAAATAAGAGAAAATAAAAAGTGTATGGAAACCAATGAAAATGAAAATACAGTGGTTCAAAACCTTTGGACAAAGCAAACACAGTTCTAAGAGGGAAGTTTATAGCAATACAGGCCTTTATCAAGGAGTAGAAACAATCTCAAACTACCTTACACTAAAGGCGCTAGAAAAAAGAAAGACTAGAACAGAAATAAATATAAACTAAAAGAGAGAAAGGACTAAAAAAAATCACAAATGAGAAAGGAGAAATCAGAAACACCACAGAAATACAAATTTTAAGAGAATATGACATAAAACTATGTGCCAAAAATTTGGACCCTGGGAAGAAATGGATAAATTCTTACAAACACATAAAGTACCACAATTGAAACAGGAAGTAATAGAAAATTTGAACAGACTGATAACTAGCCAAGAAATTAAATCATTAATAAAAAGACTCCCAATAAACAAAAGTCCAGGACCCTATGGCTTCACAGGTGAATTCTACCCAACATTTAGCTAAGAGTTAGTGCCTATTTTATTCAAACTATTCCAAAAAATAGAAAAGGAAGGAAAACTTTCTCATTCTATGATACCAGAATTATCCCACCACCAAAACCAGATAAAGGTATCACTAAAAAAGAGAACTGCAGACCAATACTCCTGATAAACGTATATTCAAAAATTCTCGAAGAAATACTAGCAAACTGAATTCAACAATGCATTAAAAAAATCATTCACCATGACCAAGTGGGATTTATTTTTGTGGTTCAATAATTGAAAATCAACCAACGTGTTATCTCACATCAATAAAAGAAAGAATAAGAACCATATGATCATTTCAATAAACAGAAAAAACATTTGACAAAGTATAATATCCATTTATGATAAAAACAAAACAAAAAGTCAACAAAGTGGGTTTAGAGGCAAATATCTCAGCATAATAAAGGAAATAGATGAAAAACCCATAGCTAGTATCATCCTCAATAGGGAAAAGCTGAGAGTACTTCCCCTAAGGTCTGGAACAAGAGAAGGATGTCCACCCTTACCACTTTTATTCAACATACTACCATAAGTATTTGCCACCACAACCAGACACTAGAAGGTCCATGCTGTGACTAAATGCATAGCTTCCATTCCTTCCACAGCATTCCATTCATGGGTCTGTTGCACAAGCAGTGGCTGGCTGAGAAGAGATTGATAGATATCCATAGGATGAATCATCCTGTTCTAATGGTTGTTCAGAATCTTGTTTACAGTGGATTCTGTTTGGTGAGCATAAACTTGAGATACAAGGATCTATATCTGCTGCCTACTTCCATGAGTCCATCCTGTGGATAAAATCTCTTCAGAGCAATGTCTCCGTGGATGCCCACAACCTCCCATACACTATTAGCTATGTCATTCACCATAACCCAGGCTTTCATGAGTATGTGTGTCACGGGCCACTGCTTCTTCCACATCAAGCATAAAAATCAATGTATTTGCTCTCACATCTACCTATTGGGAGGAATTCCTTTAATTTCTTTTTAGGCAACACTTGTGTTGGGCTGTAATGTGGGAACAGTATGTTACTGCCTTACAACAAGACAGTGAGTTGACCCATGTTTCAATCTCAGGTCAGATTTTTTTTTTCCTTCTCCTTCAGGTGATTATAGGAAATGCTTCAGAAGGAACTGGTGTGACGAGAGTGAAAGATATTTGAGGGAGATAACAGGGATTACACTAATTCATGTAATGTGTCTCAATGTTAGGGAGATACGTAATTTTCCCAGCTAAAATAGTTCACTGGTCACATGGCCATACATAGCATTCTTTGCTTCTAGGGGTTTTCATGCGATTCAGTTGTAGCCAATAAACAGAAACTGCTGGGTAGTTTTTGAGAATGAAAAAAAAAAAACATTTAAGGAATTTATTCAGTTGGCTTGTGGCCTTTGGATCTTTATCTTTTACTTTCTGCCTGAAAGCTAAAAGGGAAAAGAGGAGTGGAACAGTCATCTCAAAATCACAAACAAGTGCTTTAAAGCTTTATATTAAAACTGGTACAGAGAAAAACTTAAAAGAATCTGGGTTCCTGATGGTATCATACAGCTTCCATATTAGCCTCTTTTACCTCTTTTACATGATACGCCTAAAACTTATTTTTGATGAAGCCACTGTCAATGTAGTTTTCAGTTGTGTGCAACAGAACATAATCCTAAGTGATGACGACTCCACTCCTACTCCATGAGCCTCTTTTTATTCCTCAAACACATCAAGCATGTTTTTGCCTCAGATTCTGCACTTACTTTTTGTTCTGTCTGGAGAACTGTACTCCCAAATGTCTACATGACTCATGCCTTCACTTCCTTGTCTCCACTATATGATACCTCATGAGTAAGATTTCCTTAATGATCCTGTCTAAGATCTTCTTCCAACTTCTTTGCTTTTTTCCTTTACCATGTTTTATCTCTTAATCACTTATTAGGCATAACATTTATTTATATTCATTTCTTTAACTATTATATTTTATACTATGTTGTTTATTAAGCTCCATGAGAGGAGAGATTTTCCATTATTCACTACTATGTTTCCAAAACTTAGAGGTATTGATAGTAGAGTCACAGTAAATTCTTCTTGAATGCATGGGTAAGCTGGGCACCAGAGGCAGGATTTAACATCTTAACAGCTGCACAGAAACTTTCATAATCCTCCATAACTTTGAACCCCACTTAAAAAGCAAGTATTGACAAAAGCCAAACAAAAAAACCCAAGAAACCTATAATCCAAAATCTCTTATAGGTAAAGACTCATAAAAATGATTATGCACCATGACCATGTGGAATTTATCTCAGGAAATTATGGTTGTCTTAACATCCAAAAATCAATTACTGTAAAACTTGTCAATAAAGACCAAAAAAAAGACAAAACACATGATCTTCTCAATAGGTACCAAAGGAAAAAAAAAAAAAACCCACTTGACAAAATTCAATAACATTTCACCGCAAAAACAAAAACAAAACAAAACAAACACCTCAATAAACTAGAAAGAGCAGGAAACTTCCTTAATGTGACAAATCCTATGAAAAACCTATACCTAATGTAACCATCAGGTCAAATATTCCATACTTTTTCCCCAGGCCGGGAACAAGACAAGCCAAAGTTGGATGCTTAACTCAGGCACCCAGGTGCGTGCACGCACACGCCCGCGCGCGCGCACACACACACACACACACACACACAAGGGAAATGAAAAACTTATTTATCTCTATTCTCAGAAGATATGATCTACAGAAAATCCTAAGGAAAAGAATCCATTATAAATGAGAAAAAAGAATCCAGCAAAGTTGCAGGATAGAAGATCAATATACAAAAATCAATGTTATTTCCATATGCTTAATATTAACCTGAAAATGAAATTTAGAAAGAAACAATTTATAATAGCATCAAAAAGAAAAATTAGGAATAAGTTTAACAAGCACAAAGCCTACACTCTGAAAAATAAAATTATCTTTTGAAAGAAAATTAATGAAGACCTAAGTAAATGTAAATTAATTTCATGTTCTTGGAGTTGAAGACCATGTTAATCTGGCAATGCTCTCCAAATTGATCTACATTTTTCAATAAGTCCAGCTAACATCTTTGCCAAGATTACAAATTGATCCTGAAATATAAAGAACAATTCTGGGATCCAAAAGAGCCAAAACAGTCTTTATAAAGGAGGGTAAAGTTGAGGGGGCACCTGGGTGCCTGAGTTAAGCATCCAACTTTGGCTTAAGTCATGATCTTACAGTCTCTGAGTTCGAGCCCCGTGTCTCAGGCTCTGTGCTGACAGCTCATAGCCTAGAGCCTGCCTCAGATTCTGTGTCTCCCTCTCTCTCTGCCCTACTCCTGCTCATTCTCTCTCTCTCTCTCAAAAATAAAATAACATTAAAATTTTTCAATTAAAAAAAGGAAAATAAAGTTGGAAGAGTCACAATTTCCAGTTTCAAAACCTATTTCAAATCTATAGTAATAAAGACAATGTGATATTGGCATAAGGATATAGAGATCTGTGTAACAGAAGAATATAGACATAAAACTTCATATTTATGGTTAAGTCACTTTTTACCAGAATGCTAAGACAAGTGAATGGGAAAAGAATAGTCTATTCAATAAATGGTGCTGAAACAACCAGATAGCCACATGCAAAAATAATGAAGTTGGATATCCAACCTCATCTCATATTAAGAGATCAACTAAAAAGTGTCAAAAACCTAAATACAAGGGCTAATACTATATATAAAACTCTGAGAAACACAGGCATAAATCTCCATGACTTTGTATTAAGCAATGGGTTCTTAGATATGATCCCCAAAGTGCCATCAACAAAATATAAGTAAACTGCACTTAAAATCATAAATTTTTGTAGTGCAAAGATACCATCAAGCAAGTAAAAAGACAACTCATGATGGGAGAAAATTTTTGCGTATCATATTTGATGGGGACAGGTATCTAACATAGATTGCTTCTATATATAGAATGATAGATACTAGATGTATATAGTTCTCTATCAGAATATATGCAAACTCTTACAACTCAATAAAAAGAGAACTCAATTAAAAATGCACATAGTTTAGGGGCATCTGGGTGGCTCAGTCAGTTAAGTGTTCAACTTCAGCTCAGGTCATGATCTTGTGGTTCTTGAGTTCAAGCCCCACATCAGGCTCTGTGCTGACAGCTCGGAGCCCGGAGCCTACTTCAGATTCTGTCTCCATCTTTCTGACCCTCCCCTGCTCACACTCTTTTTCTCTCTCAAATATAAAACATTAAAAAAGAATTTTTAATGCACATAATTGGTGTATAGACATTTCTCCAAGATTAAAAAAATAACTAATAAAGATATAAAAGGAAGCTGAACATCATTAGAGAAATGTAAGTAAAAAGCATAATAAAGCACCTTTAACATCCACTAAGATGATGGTAGTAAGTGTTGGTGTTGATGTAGAGAAATTGGAACTTTCATATACAGCTGGTAGGAATATAAAATGTTGCATCCACTTAAAAAAAACAATATGGAAGTTTCTCAAAAAGTTAAACATAAAGTTACCTTTTGACCCAGCAATTCTACCATTAGATATATACCCAATGGAATAGAAAACATATGTCCATACAAAAATGTGTACAATAATGTTGGCAGCAGCATCATTTGTAATAGCTAAAAGGTGGCAACAACCCAAATGTTAATCAACAGATGTGTGGGTAAGCAAAATGTAGTATATGCATACAATGCAATCTTACTTACCAATAAAAAGGAATAAAATACTGACACAGGGTACAACGTGGATCAATCTTAGAAACATTATCCCAAGTTAAAAAAAAACCCAGTCACAAAAGGCCTTAAATGATTGTATTTGTATGAAATACCCAGGATATGCAAATTCGCAAAGACCAAAAGTAGATCAAAAGCCACCAGAAGAAATGGCACATGGGGAATGTAACATGACTACTAATGGCTATGGTCTTTCTTTTAGTGGCAAAGATAACATTCAAAAATTTAAAAATGCTGATGATCGATTGTAAACATATTAAAACATACTAAATTATATTATTTCAAAAGGTGAATTTTGTGGTTTATGAATTATAGCTCAATGTAACTGTTATTTTTAAAATGTTATAGTGACCAATGTGGGTTTGTCCTATATTTTCAATATGATTATGCATCAATTACTTTGCTTATTAGTCAAAAACATAAAGGAAGTTCTGGAGAAATGAAATGAATCATTTCAATGCCTTATTTAGATTTGTGTTTCTTATCTTGTGTACACTTGAATGCATGAGTTTTATAGTAGGTAAGTATATCCTCATATACCTTTTTTAAAAGGGAAAAAAAGTAACTGAAGAAAAGTATATTCTTACAGAAGACTCATTATTTGTGGTACTTGAGAGTCACTGTTTTATTGGCTACACCAAACTTGTGACTATACTCTTGACTCTTTGAGTATATGAGAAAATACCATTTGTATAAGTGGAAGGAACAGTTTTGAGTGTGGACATATTAAAGACCTTACAATCTAACCTAGACACCCACTGGTCAGTACAGATTTTGACCTTGATTCCCTCAAATGGCCATCCATCTGAGGCACATGGGCTTCACTCTCTTAAAAAAAATACAAAGTAAAGGGGCACCTGGGTGGCTCAGTCGGCTGGTTATCCGACTTAGGCTCAGGTCATGATCTCATGGTTCATGGGCTCAAGCCCCACGTCGGGCTCTGTGCTGCTATCTAGCTTGGAGCCTGTTTCAGATTCTGTGTCTCCCTCTGTCTCTGACCCTCCCCTGTTCACGCTGCCTCTGTCTCTCTGAGAAATAAATAAAAAATTAAAAAATGTTTAAAAAATACAAAGTAGAATAAAATTCAAGTGGAATGCCACCTCTTTAAGAGATGTGGAATAATTTATATCTGAGGAAAATAAATGTTGCTAGTGTCCCCTTTCTTCAAGTGGTAGGGATGGGAGAAAGGACAGAGTGGAATTTGAGTCTACCAGGGCTATAGGGCCAAAAACAGAGACTCTCAGTAGGAAAGCCCTTTGTTTACCTAGCACATAAATGGGTCTTTGGATACGCCAAAATACATTGGAGCAGAAAAAGTAAAGAGGCTAAATGACTCTACCTAATCAAATACAAAGGAAATGGCAATTCTTGGGAAAAACCCTAACTCACCACTGCCACTAGAAAAGGGAACAAATGAAGTACCAAAGTCGGATAGATCTAGATGAACAGTCTTGAAGAAGAGAGCATCAAGCAAAATTTCAGGAATGTGGAGCCCTCAGAAATTACTAGTGAGCCATCACTACTGGCAGGAGAGCCAAAACAAGTTATACAAAACAGGGATGTCTAATATTTGATATAAAGTTGTGTATAGTTGTGATATAAACCACAAAACTTGAATAAAGTTTAGTACATATACAAATGCATCAGTGGGATTTTGTGGGAAGAACAAATTCCTATAAGAAAAACATCTGTGCTATTTCAAGGCTGGTGTGACATAGAAAAGAAAGAACAATTGTAGGAGTAGACAGGACTTTAGAAATAGACATAATCAGAAAATTTAGAAATAGACATATCTGCATAATCAGAAATGCAGATAAGGCATCATAATCTGCAGAAATCATGAGACTGGCACAAAATACCCCACAGGACTTAAGAAAGTAACTAAAGCCAATTTGGCTATATTTAAATGACAGAATAACCTCAACTAACATCTAGCCTAGAATAGCAATGTTCAATTGCAAATAAAGCCATGCTGAGCACAATTTATCTTTTGAGGATTATAGACTATGTTTGGGGTATTATTACTTTACGGATTAGGCAGAGAAGTGCAGATGACCTTGTAAGTAAATGCTATTCTTCTTTGAATTCTTTTACTGTTATTTCAAGCTAAGCATGAGATTGTGCTTTGTGATTTTAACCTCAGAATAGTTTCTTACATGTTCCTTTATTAAGAATTATGTTGTTGAACATATCCTTCCAGCTTTTCTATTTAATAATGCATCAATTAGTCCTCCTTATCCTAATGTGCCATGATATTTTACTTCAGAAAATTGTAATCAAATTCTTTAATAATTTTATAGACTCTTAACTAAAATGAATTTTGATCAGAAAAGGATTATATGGATAAAAGTACATGCATCTATGAAAGTTGTGAACCCAATAGTAATTATATTTGAGGTCAGAATATTTTCATTATTATAATATACTTCCCTTGACTGGAGATTTTGCAGAGCGTATATAATGACCACTATCATACAGATTTTAATTTTGTTTAATACTTATTTTTGAGAGAGAGACAGACAGACAGAGAGAGACAGAGCACGAGCAGGGAAGGGGCAGAGAGTGAGGGAGACAGAATCCAAAGCAGGCTTCAGGCTCTGAGCTGTCAGCACAAAGCCCGATGTGGGGCTCCAACTCACAAGCCATGAGATCATGACGTGAGCTGAAGTCGGATGCTCAACCAACTGAGCCACCCAGGAGCCCCAGAGATTTTTCTCTTCTATAAAAGCATTTTTTAAAAATTTTACTAACATATGGCAGACAAAACAGTCTGTAGAGTTAGCTATATAAAACTTGGTTCATTATGGCATGAGATGATATGATTGATATTTCACTATTTACTGTTATATTGGCTTTTTTGAACTTCCTTCGAACATTAGAGAAAATGAGAAAAACTGCCCCAGGGGCACCTGGGTGGCCCAGTCAGTTACGTATCCAACTCTCGTTTTTGACTCAAGTCATGATCTCATTTGTTCGTGGGATGAGCCCTAAATCAGGCTCAAAGCTGACAGCATGGAGCCTGCTTGGGATTCTCTCTCTCTCTCTCTCTCTTTCTCTCACTCTCTCAAAAATAAATATATAAACATTAAAAAAAAAGAAATAAACTGCACCAAACTCAGCATCTAATTCTCTGTATAGAACACGCCAAATTTTAACTTTGCTCTTGATTTCCTTGATTTTGGGGATGTGTCAAGTAAGAAATTTCTGTGGTGGAAGTCAAGGAGGTTGTTTCCTGCTTTCTCCTCTAGGGTTTTGATGGTTTTACCCAAAGGATATAGGAGTGCTGATGCATAGGAGCACACATACCCCAATGTTCATAGCAGCACTCTCAATAGCCAAAACAGGGAAAGAGCCTAAGTGTCCATCAACTAGCAAATGGATCAAGAAGATGTGGTTGATCTATAGCATGGAAATACTACATGGCAATGAGAAAAAATGAAATCTGGCCATGTGTAACAACATGGATGGACCTTGAGGGTGTTATGCTGAGCGAAATAAGTCAGGCAGAGAAGGACAAATACCATCTGTTTGCATGTATAGAAGGATTAGGAGGAATTTAATGGAGGACCATGGGGGACAAGAAGGGGGGAAATAGTGGGGGAGAGGGAGAGAGGCAAACCATGAGAGACTCTTGAATGCTGAGAACAAACTGAGGACTGGTGGGTGTGAGGGGGGAAGAGGGAGATGGGCATGGAGGAGGGCACTTGTGGGGATGAGCACTGGGTGTTATATGGAATCCAACTTGACAATAAACTGTAAAAAGAAAAAAAAAAGAACACACCAGATTTTTTCTTCCTCGTGCACACTGAACCTAGGTAAATTATATTTCCCTGGAAGCAGGAAGTGACAAATCTTCCTCAACCCTCACTTGGTTAGCAGATTCCATTAATGCTTCCTCCTAGATTGTCTCCTAACTTATTTTCCTACCTGTCTCGTCTTACTCTCATTTCTTGTAGCATTGTTAACTAGCTTTTTGAGCACTGCCATCATGATGCTGTTTAAAAACGTCTCATGCATGTGTGGAGGCAGGGGGTAAATGGGAACTCTCTGTAATGTTCAATTTTGATGTGTATTTAAAACTGCCCTAAAAATAGCCTAGTTTAAAAAAAAAAACTTAAAAACAACATAATACTTCTGATGCCACTACATTGTTCAAATGCCACTACATTGTTCTAGATCCTTAATGTTGAAACCTACTTCATCAACATTTTCTTTCCTACAGTATCCCTAGGGGCCTGTCCTTTCGAAGCAATGAGCTCTGATCACTCTAAGCATAATGCCCTCTGCTAAACGTCCCTACTGATCTCTTGAGGCCTTGCTTGTTCATTCACTCAGAGCCAATTACTCCTTCCTGTCCTCCTGCTGTGCTGAGTAGAGCCTTGAGCATAGCAAGCATCTCATTGCATAATTATATATTTACACATTTCACTTCCTTACTAGGCTTCTTTGGAACCAAGCCTGAGTCTTATTCATTTGCTACTTTTCTAATGCCTAAGTATGGGTGTGTTCAACAACAAAAAACTTAATGTTTAATGAATAAATGAGGTGTGATGAGGAAAAATTTAACAAGGTCTTTGGTCTTCCAACATCTCCCAGTTCCTCAAGACCTTTGCCAGCCTCCTTATCTTTCCATTCGCAGTAGACAAAATGACACTATCTTACTGAGAAACTTTGACCTCAATGTGTATCCTCTCTCATTATCTGTGTCCACCACTTCTCTGAATTTGCTCTCACTAAAGTTAATGACTGTGTAACTGCCATATAGGATGAAACCCCTAGACTATTAAAGAAGGCCAAGACCAACTGGGCTAAATGTCAAGTGAAAATTAATTCCACAACGAAATATAATTTCATACTCACCTTTGCAAGGTGTGAAGAAAGGGGAATTTCAATGTGTAGCCATTGGGAAGGAAATTCATATAATTACTTTGAAAAAGTGAAGGAAGGATTAACTAAGTAAAATGAAGATTAGCATAGCGTCTCTGATCCAGCAATTTCTCTGCTTAGAGTAAATCTTAGGAACATACTGGTACATGGACAACAGAAAACACAAGCAAAAAAATGCTTAAAGTAGTTTAAAAATAGAAAACAATTTAAATGTCTATTTCCAGAAGAAATGATAAATAGATTATAGAATATTCCTAAAGTGGCATACTATACAGTATCATAAATGGAGAATAAAATATCACAGAAACTATCATGGTTAAATAAGCAAGATTTTAAGCAACAAAAATGAGAAATATTTTAACAACATAAAATTGATATACATTCCAAAAATGTGCAACAAGAAATTATATATGGTTTAGAATTCAAATACTTGTGTTAAACCCCAAAGAAAAGAGAATAAGCCTAAAATTCAGACAATGCTTCTATTCTGTGTGTGTATATATATATATATATATATATATATATATATATACACACACACGATCCTTTTACATTTATGGGACACAAGAGGTACTCTTACACATAACTAATATCAAAACATCCTTATATATTTCAATGTGTGTAATTTTAAAAGAAAAAATTTACCTCTAAGATGATCACAGTATTTTTCTGGTAAATTGGAGGCTTACACGATATCTCAGGTAAAATATATTCCTTTTTTTTTTTTTTTTTAATATTTCAAGGTCAGTATGAATCAGATTTTCAGTTCAGATGCCCATGCCGAAAGAAAGGAAGTACTCTGAAATATATCTTTTCATGGGTAAACTAGAATTTTTGGTTCTTAGAAAGGGTCTTTTTGATTTATCTTTTAATGATTCACCACTAATACCCACTCAGTACAGCAATAGAGACATGGCTTTATCTTTTCTAAGTGCAATAGATTGAATTCATCATTTGCTTCATAGAAAAAGTATCTTAAAAATCCATTTTAGGGGCATCTGGTTGGCTTAGTCAGTTGAGCATCCAACTTGAGCTCAGGTCATGATCTCTTTGCTCATGGGTTCCAGCCTGCATCAGGCTCTGTACTGACATCTCAGAGCCTCGAGCCTGCTTTGGATTCTGAGTCTCTCTCTATCTCTCTGTCTCTCTCTCTACGCCTCCCCAACTTGTGTTCTGTCTCTGTCTTTCTCAAAAACAAACATTAAAAAAAATAAAAATAAATCCATTTTAACTTTCAACTAGTAGCATCCATCCTAATTTCCACAAATATAATTGTAGTAAGCATCATGTAATATCATAGCTGGCATTCAACTAGTGCAAACGATAAGGAAGACTGAAAGTAAGAATGGCCACTGAAATGCAATTTTACTACCAACAGTTATCACCTCCTGAGAAAAAGGATTGATGTATAAAAGAAATTTCACTTTTTTGCTTTCTTCCCTTCCACAATATTCAAATGTTTTACAAATATGTGTTCCTTTTGCAACTAACATGATCAAAAAGTCACCTCCACTCTGCCCTTCTTTCTGTAAACTTGGGTCATACCCGTGACCTATACCAAGGTATCACCTTTCGAGACTTTTCCTGTAGCTCTCTCTACCCTGTTCAATAGAATTTCTCCTTCTTATCTACCTAAATTCCCATCCATTTAGTACCCCGATTTCAGCTAGTGGTCACTAGACTATCATAGGCTCAAGTGCAAGCATGCTTCTCTTTGCACTGTTCTGATAAACACAAAGTTCAAATTCCATAGTATAGTTAAATATCACCAGTCCCCTGAAAACATGATTCAAATTTCACCACAGTATATTAACCATAGAGAACTGAATAATGTACACATTTCATTGCTAACTCTTCAGTCTGCAAATCACAAGATAAACAAAAGTGCATCATGATTAGTGACTAACATGTTATACCTTTCACGTTTTTTCACCTTTTTTCAGTGATTGGTCACTGTGCATACATTACTAAGTTCCTTCACTGGCAGCAAATGTACAGTTGTGTTGCCTCATCTCCCAGAGACAGGCCTGTAGGACATTTTACAAAGACATATACACAAATCAGGGACTTGACCACGAAAGATAAAAACACAGCAAAGGAATGCAAAATACTGACTCTGGATATCAAAATCAAATTCAGTGTAAGTGGAGATATGGAGGAAATAGCTGATCTTGGAAACCTTAATGGTACAGTAGGTGGTTCTAAAACTCTATGCAGTGGAAGGAACTTATTGACAACAAAATTAGTGACATAAATGAAGAAAGGTTGTAATGAAAAGGATGAAGATTTCAGAGAAAGTGACACTGGTAAAAACCTTCAGATTAAAGGGACTCTGAGATATTTTCTAATTAAAAGAGGAAAGACAAATGTTTAAAGCTGTTCCAAACCTAGAAAGGAGTATAACCACTGGCCAAGGCATAGAGAAAATGCTCACTCTGTATTATAGGTGATGCAACAAGAAAGCAATTACTATTCAAGCTACTCTTGATACTGTTTTACAAAAAAAAAAAGTTTCACTTTTAACACCTAATTAACATCTAATGTAATTATAGTACACTAAACATAAGGTTTATTTTCCCCTACATATTTCTAGTAAAGTTTTTTAAAACTTTAACAAAAACGTAAAAGTCATGGAAAATTTTTCATTTTTTCATTGCATGCTTACAGCTTGCATGATCACTTTTATAGTTCTGTGCTACCATGCAAAGTGTGGATTTCCTGTATTTGACATGAAGGTCAGTTAGTGTCTGCTACACTAAAATATTAACAGGAGATGATAGGGCTAGAACAGACTGTAGACGGGAGAACTGGGACTAAAGCTCTCAACTTGAAACTTGTTTGCTGTGACCTTTGCTTTTCCACTTAACCTCTCAGCTTTAGTTTCTTCTCCATTTTTACAAAAGGAATTTGAGTACTACCTCATTTGGAGCATGCTTGTGTGGACTAAATGAAGTAAGGAAATGAAAACAGTACATTATAAAGAGTGATACCAATACTAGATGCTATTAAAAAGTTTAAGATTTGTAGGTTAACATTCTGTCCCCTTACACATCATGTTCTACAAGACAGCAATTAGTGATATAATATGCTCTTCCAAAAAAATTACCTCAAATAAGAGGTTTTCAAACAAAATTTTACTAACTAGTGTAAGTATAAGAAATTTAAAAATAGAAATCATTCCTGGAACTTCAGTCCTAAGCCAACTTTTGTTCCCTATCCCTAAGTTTCTATTAATAGTTTAAACTATCCCCATATCTAAACTTATTTCTCATATTATCATTTAGATTCCAAACTTTTTGAATTCTGTATCTGTTCTTAAATAATAGCTTCCTGTTGCACTCCTGAATTGTTTTATGGACTTTGTAAAGTGAAGTTTCAATTAACTAATGTTAATTATAGTCAATATATAAAGAAACATTGAAGGGAGAGTAAAAGGGAAATGTTTAATGAGCTTGAATAATTTTTTTTTTTTAAGAAAGAGTGTCCAGGAGTGAGAGAGGGACAGAGAGAGTGAGAGAGAATCTTAAGCAGGCTCTATACTCAACACAGAGCCCGATGGGGGCATGATTACATGACCCTGGGATCATGACCTGAGCCAAAATCAAGAGTCAGAGGCTCAACTGACTAAGCCATCTAGGGACCCCCATAATTGATGTTTTAAACTTAGTTACACACTGCTGAATTTTCCAGAAAACTATTAATTTCAGAACTGGCATTGAGTGATATGGTTGTATAAATACAAAAAATACTCCGTCGGGAAGGAGTGAATGACTTAGGTTCTCAGTAAAATTGACAAATGATGCCAAGTCACACCAACTTAATTTGAAATCCCAGGACATAGCACTCATCTCAAAAATATACAAATAAGTTCTTCTAATAAGTTCAGTCCTTGGCTATGAAATGTCATGTCTGCCTTCAGTATTTAACATATTTCACATATGAGTTTCATTAATAGATTACTTACTTATTGGGTCGACTCCATACAAAAGTTATCAAGGACTTCTTGGTTCTCATGAGAAAGAGATGTGGTTAAGATCCAAAAAACCCTGAACCCTCAGCAAACTCACTATTTCAGCCACAGCTTCAAAACGGAGGTAAATAATGGGCACATTCCTGATAAATGAATAGTCTTTAATCCTGTCCTGGGGTTTGAAGCAAGGCCCTATTTGAATGCTCTATGGTCTCCTAATCTGGGTACTCCTCTAGCCCAAAGTCTAACCAGAACCAGATCAAATGGTTTTTCAGTTCTTTTACCCAGAATTTCAATCTGATCTTGGTCTAGAAACTTTCATCTTGGAACCCTGAAATTGCCTCATGTAAGGACAAGCAAAAGACAAGTCAAGAAAAATAGTATCTATATACAAGACCCAGAAGAGAACTCACTAATGCCATGTGCACACCCTGCCTCCCTTTCTTTACCTCCAAATTCAGACGTGCTTGGCTGGGAAAGCACAGTCCACTGCTCCTACTTCTATCCTAAGCAGGGGATTCAATAGTGTTTTCATTATATACAAACTGGACAAGAGCTACAGAACTTCTAAAAGGAAGATACTATGAATGATGAAAAGGCCAGAGATTGAGAAATAAGGGAAAACCACATAATAGAGCTCACTCCATCAAAAACTCCTCCCCCAGCATCAAGGCCAAATCCTGACTCCCTGGACCATTTCTCAACCATTCTTGCTGGTAGAACAAAGGGAAATTCTTGGGCTCTCTCTGGAGGTTATAACATTGACACTCCATCAAGTGTAAAATTTAGCCCAAGCAAGTGAACTCACAATAGTTTTGTGTAAATATTTGCCTTTTCCCACCATTTTCAGGGATATCTCTATTGCCACCTTTATGTTCCCAGCATAGACTCCATTTCCTTTTCTCGAACTTTTAAGAAAATTGCTTAGGCAGCAAACTCCTGTAATTCTTGGTCAAGATGATGATGTCCAAAATTTTAAAATTATCAAAATCCTTAACAACATAAAAGTAGAAAGAAGAGTCAAATGATTCCCCATGTATCCATTGACCAGCCTCTACAATTATCAACATTTTGATACTCTTTCTTGGTCAATTATGCCAGGGGTCAACAAACTTTTTAAAAATAGTTTGAACTTTGTGGACCATATGGTCCCTGTCAAAACTATTTAACTCAGCTGTTGTCATGAAAGTAGCCATCAACAATATACAAACAAATGAGTGTATCTCTGCTCCAATCGAATTTTATTTATAAAAAAAATCTAAACTCACCACTTAGAGGCAACCACTATTCCGATTTCTATCTTCATAGATTAAGGGGGGGAGAGAGAGAGAGAGAGTGAGAGGAAGAGGAAGAGAGGGGTAGGGTGAGATGGGGACAGAGGATCTGAAGCGGGCTCTATGCTGACAGCAGAGAGTCCCATACGGGGCTTGAACTCACAAACTGTGAGATCATGACCTGAGCTCAAATTGGATGCTCAATCGACTGAGCCACCCAGGTGCCCAGGCCATTTTAAATTAAATTCTTTGCCCTTTAATTATTATTATCGAGTTGAGATTTACAGATTTGAATCTTTTGTCAAATGAATGTACTGGGAATATTTTCTCCAAGTCTGTAGCTTCCTTTTCTTTTTAAATAGACTATTCTTTAAAGCAGTTTTAGGCTTACAGAAAAATTGTGCAGAGTAGAGTGTTCCCTTTGCCTTGCCCCACTTCTCCACTCCCACAGCTTCTTCAACTAACATAATATTAGTGTGGTACATCTTTGGCAATGGAGAACCAATACTGACACATTATTAACTGAAGACCATATAGCTTACTTTTTGTTGTTGTTCAATTCTATGGGCTCTGGGCTCTGATAAGAGCAAAATGTACCCTCTTTTACAGTACCATACAGAATCATTTCATTGACCTAAAAATATCCATGCTGCACTTATCCACTTAATTCGTTCCCACCCCTCCCTTGCCACCAACACCTGGCAACCACTCTTGTTTGTACTGTTTGCAGACTTTTGCCTTTTCCAGAATGTCATTTGGTTGGAATCATACAGCACATGGCCTTTTCAAAGTGACTTCTTTCACTCAACAGTATGTATCTGAGTTTCTTCCATGCTTCTTCATAGATTGATACCGTATTTCTTTGGATTGCTGTATAATAAATAGTTCATTTAATGGATACATTCCAGTGTGTGATCAACATTTATTTATTAAAAGACATCTTGGTTATTTCCAAGTACCCACTCTGAGCCTGTTCTTCTGGCCCAGGACCTTCACACGCCCTTCTCACCTTTCCCACCATTGAGGTAAGACAGAAAAGCTGGCGGGGCCTAGGGTTGGCTATGTGCTTTCCCCAGCATGCAAGGCAAGATGGTGATGGAGTTTGTTATTTACCTTTCCCGACCTCAAAGGCTAGAGGGGGCTGGAGTTGGGTATTTACTTACCCCAAGTGAGTTAGATTTTGGTAAAACACACTTTGGTTGGGCTGTGTTAAAAAAATAAAAGTTTGCCTTTTAAAGAACTGAATCCTCTGGCAGTTTTCAAAATGGTTCCTTTCCCCTTCCCTTGCTGGATGCCAGAGGGGATTTTTCTCTCATCCCAGTGAAGACCTGGTGGGGGGTCCTGAAGGTAAAACTCACAAAAGCTTAAGCACCTCCTAAGAGTGTGCCCCCTCAGGAGTTTTAATCTCCAAAACTGGTCCATTCAGTCTCCAGCAGTTAGTTACCCTGTAAGTATTCCAGCCAATTGCTGGCTACAGGAAAGTGTTCTGCTCCTGATAAATGTGATTGCCTGTATCCACCCATCTCTCCTTGTTTCCAGAAAGCTGTTTGCTTTGGGACTTCAATTCTCTGATACATTTAAGCAGAGCTGCTGATTTTTAGTTTGTTCAGCTTTTTCTTATTGTGTCAACTTCTAGACTCTTCACATGTTAGATCAGAAACTGAAATTTTCTTGCTTTTAATTAACAGTGTCTTTTGAGAACAGAAGGTTTAAGATCTCATAAACTCCAGTTTATCTTTTTTCTTTTTTTTTATAGTCAGAGGTTTCGGAGTTCCATATAGAAAATCTTTGCCTAATTTCCAGTTTGCTAAGATTTCGTCCTGCACTTTCTTCTGGAAGCTATATAATTTTGGCTTTTGTGTCTAGGACCATAATCTATTTCATGATAGTTTTTGTGTATCATATGGAGTATGCAACAAGATTCACTTTATTTCCACACATATCCAGGTGGTTTTACAGTACTTATTGAAAAAACTTTCCTTTCTTCATTTATGCCTTTTTCAAATACTTGACTCTGTCTCTATACATACGGAGGTATTTTTGGACTCTGTTCTGTTGCAATGACCTGTCTGTCCTTACTCCAAAACCAGTGTCTTCATTATTTTATCTTAATATCAGATAATATAAGTACTACAACTTTATCCCTTTACATACAGATTGAAAGAACAGCTTGACAATTTTTATTAATAAGTGTGGTGATTTTTTCTATTTCATTGAACCTGTAGATTAATTGGTGGGGGGAATATTAAATCTTCCAGATAATTAGCATTACTCTCTTCATTTAATATTTATAGTCTCATCTCTATTCGTACAAAAAATCTGCAATTTTGATAATTTTTTAACTTTTCAATGAGGTCTAAGATTATAGCTAGATTTTATATATATTTCTTTATAATTTCTATTAGTCTGACTGTGAAGTGTCCAAGTAGGGATATCAGCATACTTATTTGGAATTTGAGCTTCTTAGGGTTGTGGATTTATGTTTTTCATCAATTTTAGAAAAATTTTAGCTGATATCCCTTCACATTTTTTGTGTGTCACATTTTCTCTTTGTTCCGAGGTTTCCAAATACATGTTTGTTAGGCCGCATGATAAATTGTCCTATTGTTATCCAACATTCTCTTTAGTCTTTTTTTCCTTCATATGCTTCACTTTATATAATTGGAATTAGATTGTTTTAAACTTTGCTTAAATTTTCTTCAGTATCCATTTAGTTCTCAAAACCATGTAATTTATTTCCTATTTTGGGTATTTGCTTTACATATTCAAGATTTTTATGCAATTTTTAATAGTTTCCATTCTGTGCTGATAAGCCTTCTCTGTTGATCCATTCTATGTTTTCTTAGAAATCCTTACACACCTCTAATAATTTTAAAATCTTCATCTGTTACTTCCAATATCTGGTTCACCTATGAATTGGTTTCTTCCTCTGGTCAGATACTCAATTAAACTTACTTTTCATGCTGAGTCATTTTTGATCAATAAAGAGATACTACTTATTAAAAAAATAGTGGAAGTTGGGGAATATTGTTGCATTGCTTTGTCTTTCTCATATAGCAGGAGTTCTTACGACTGGTGGCTAAAATGAGATAAAGCCGATTTCACTGCGTATTAATTTCACCTATTACTGAGCTTCAACTTGAAGAGGTTAAATTTAAGTCTGGTTAGCCCAGCCTCCAACCCCCAGTACTGCCTGTGCTGCTGCCCCCACAGAACCATCACTGAGTGCCAGCACCACCTCCAGTGCAACCCAGGGGCTACTTTTTTTTTTTTTTTTTTTTAAGAGTTTGAGCACTTTAAAAGGCTCTTCACTTAACAAAAATCAGTCCCTCAAGGCTTTCTCCTGTCCATCTTTTAATAATAGTCCTGTAGAGATACACATCTTGATTCCCAAAGGTCAGACTAAGTTAAACCAGCATTTATTTAAAGGTGAAATAATTTTATGGGAGACTTAAAAGACAAACTTTTAAGTGTTAAGTGACAGAGACTTGAAATGTTCAAATGAAAATCCAAACAAACAGATTTTTACTGTCCAAGTCTTGACTATGGATAGATAATCAAAGATTAGAAAAACATCTGAAGTATCATGTAGCTATAATACTCATAGCAGGGATTAAAGGGTCATGTAGCACTAATGCCCCAAGCAGAAAGAGATTGTTCAAGCAGGCAATAGTTTCAAAATACTACTAATATACTCATAAAAGAAAAAGGGGGAAAAGCCATTGAAAAAGCACATTCAGAGAACAAAGAAGAGCTTTTATAAATTTAAAATATTAGAGAAGAAATTTTAAAATGTCACAGTATAGAAGAAATTTACATTAAATTAACCAAAGACAGGGAAAATAGGAGTAGGGGGGGAGAAGAATATTAAAAGACTAGATCAAGAAGTCCAATATCCAAACAATGAGAATCTAGAAATAGAAAACTGAAAAATAGAAGAAAATAATCAAAAACTGATTTCTTAAGAATTTTACATGAGTAATTGACAAATGTTTCCTAGATTAGAAGGATTCATTAAGAGACCAGCCAAGTAGAAGAAAATAAGCATTCACCAAGGCCCATCATTGTGACCTTTCAGCATTTCAGAACACCAATGACAAAGTGAAGACTCTAAAAAATTTGAGAGAATGAGGTAGAAGGGTAAAGAGGTGAGGGTGTTACTTACAAACAAAGAAATAGGATTGATTTCTGACTACTTGACAATATTAAAGCTAAAAGGCAGTGGACAATACCAAACGAATTTTCAAGGAAAACAGGTTCCAATTCTATCAGGGGGTCCCCAAGACTACCCCCAGGTTCAATGATTTGCTAGAATAATTTAAAAGGATTCAGAATACAATTATACCCACTGCTGTGGTTTATTAAGAGCCAAAGTGTACAAAGCAAAATTAGCAGAGAAAAGGCACATCTGGCAAACACCTGAGGATACCAGGCTCAAACTTCCAAGAGTCCTCTTCCAGTGAAGTCACAAATGACGAGTTTAACCTTCCAGCTGTGCATAATTCTTTCACATGTGACATCACGTGTGGCAGACTGTCTATCAGAGAAACTCAGAGAGGATATGCCCAAGTTTTTTACTGGGAGCTGGTCAGGTAGATACCTTCTGGCTAGCATGTACCAAAATTCCAGACTCCCAAAAGGAAAGCAGATGTTCAACATAAACTATATTATTTGCACAAACAGCTAAGGCATAGTAAAGTACTCTTATCATTCAGGGAACGTTTATGTCAGTGTAGGAAACTGTTTACAATTCAAGTTTGCAGACACCAGCCAGGACCAGCCTTTCAAGCAGCACTTCCTAAGGATAATATTATCAGGCCTAGTATATTAACTCTTTTCTGTGTACCAACCCATAATTATTTTTTCAAAAATTTTTAAAATGTTGTTTATTTTTGAGAGAGAGAGGGGAGAGGAGGAGTCGAGAGAGAGGGAGACACAGAATCTAAAGCAGGCTCCAGGCTCTGAGCTGTCAGCACAGAGCCCAACGCAGGGCTCAAACTCTCAAACCATGGGATCAAGTCCTGAGTCAAAGTTGGACGCTCAACAACTGAGTCACCTAGGAACTCCCCAAGCCTATAATCCTTGATTAAATGATCAATCAAATGTGAAGATTGAGAAAAGATATTTTCAAACCAATTTCCATCCTACAGATTCTTTCTCAAGAGAATACGGATGCATATACTTCACCAAAAAGAGAGTTTAAAACAAGAAATAGGAAAAATGGAAAAACAGGGACTTCCACACAGAAAAAAAAGGCAAAGAAATCCCCAGAATGTTGGTGAGGGAAGATTCTGGGATGACAGCTTGTAGCAGGTATTGATGACATGCAGTTTAATAAAGAACAGATTAGGAGGCTCCAGGAGAAATTTCTTGAGGAGTTATCATTAGAATATTTGATGGACTGAAAAGATTGAGAGCACATTTAGATAACTGACAGGTACTTAGGGTTGAATTAATAAGAAGCTCTTAGAAAAGGAAGCAAACATAAAATCAAGACAACAATTACCTCTAGGGAAAACAAAATTTTGGACTAGAAAGGAAAGGTAATCATGGAAACAAAAGATACAGCTAAGTGGAAAAATATAAAGTACATTTTAACATGTGTATCTTATGCCAGCATTTCTGATTTTCTAAAAAGAATGTACAAACACCGACACGTTTACCCGTGCATGGAAGATCTCTGGAAAGTTAGTCAAGAACAGCTGTCTTTTGAGAAAAGAACTAAAGTAAGAGATTGAGTGGGAGCAGGGCATTTTTTTTCCTTTCACTTAGTAACTATTTGAGTTATGCCATGAACATGTATGACATTTTCAAGCAAGCAAGCAAATAAAATGACTCCTCTAAACCCAAACACAAAAACAAGAATCGCAGAAAACAGCAAGATCCCATCCTCAGCTCCAGCAGACAGCCAGCTTCCTTTGGAAGCCATGGGGCCCTGGCCTCACTTCTCACAGTCTGGGAAAGCACATTTGCCCATGCGGAGGAGAAGGTGAAGTAACTCTTCTTTCCCTTTAATAAGAAATATCTAGGAAAAAGAATCTCATTTTTATTTGTAAACAGAACTCCTATATTTAAAAAATGTGGATGGTCTTCCTTTGGTCTCTAATAGGCATTTAACTTTACCTTAAGTTGCAGTCTCAGATAATTATAGATGATAATTTTATCATGGTCATGATAGCTCAAGAAGAGGCTAGAACAGCACACAATAAAATATGATTATCATTATCTATAGCACTATTCAAATGGAAGAGTTTACTACACCACTAATCAGCAAACTAAATGGAATGGCTCACCCTATCTACCTCAAGAAAACTCTAAAAATGAACTGAAACAGTTTTTAATCCGTCAAGCACTAGGGTGCCTTAGAGATATATTTTTTTAATGTGCTTACATTCAAGCTACAGATAAAGGCAGAAGAGCATATGAGTTACTCTGCAATAAAGAGCAGCCCAGAGGCAGAAAGCTTCAATTTGGCTATTCTGTTTTCCCCTTGCCATTGCCGCCTGTAGAACTCCGGCCCATACACACCATCCCCCAAACATCCAATAGGCCTTTTCTTCTTCAAAAGCCTGCAAAGTAGCAAGTGTGGTAGCAGATAGGGATAGCTTTTAATAATGAAGACATAATGGATAATTCAGAAGCAGAAATCTTGCAAAGGACCTTAGAACAGGTTTCACAAAAAAGAAGAACCAGTGTAAATTTAAGGTATTGCAACGATCACAATATCCAATGATGGGGAGAATATTTTAAGAGGCCAACGTATTAGTATTGTTTTTTGCTAATTGATTAAACACTGCATGTATAGGAGAGGATGAGCAGGATCCGTAGTTATCCTGCCATGTTCCTCCTCTATCAGAAAGAGAACTAAGTCTAGACTAGAAAATAATTTAAGTACTTTTTACTCTAAACATACTGTGAATGCATGCAGGTTTCTGGGCATTTATTGGAGTAATGCTGCAGAGCCCCCATAATCTTGTCGTCCACAATGTTTACAGTTTTGATCAGAGGATTAACTCTTACATAGAAGCTCTTCTGTGCACGGACAGCTGCACATCCCAAAGCTAAAGCACATAGCAAAGATTTGTTTACATTTGATTTCAATCATTGGAACACTGCTTGGATAATATAATGCATTTTCCAGTGTGTAGAGATAATCACTTCCATTGGAATCACTTATGATTGGGTTAAAAATTCATCATGCTAAAAAATCATGTCCAAAGTGGTCCACAGTACAGCCCCGAAGCCTATTAACTCAGTCTCCAGAGAGTGAATCCTAGAGATTCCTTTTAAATAGCCTTTCCAAAAGATTGTTAAGTATACAAAGTTCGAGAGGCAGGGAGGCTTCTCAGTTCACGAACATGATCCATAGTGTCTACTGAGAACTTTGACCTTGCCTCTCATCTGCAAAATTAATGTATTTGTCTAATGAGCAATTATTTATTGTGTTCTATGTATTGTGCCTTGTTCTAGGTAACAGGTATGGAGTAAAACACACAAGATCCCTGCTCTCACCCAAAGCACTACATCCTAATGCATCCCAGTATTTCATGAGATTATCCTGCAAAGCTTTGGCTGCCACCTGATAAACAGCACATGGGAAGCTTGTTAAATATCATGTATATTTAGCAGATCTGGGAGGATTTTATAATTAACAAAGTTCCCAGATGACTAAAACCATTCTGAGAAACCCTACTTGGAGGGTTGGGGTATAAAAATATAATTTTTTGTGTATGGTTAGACTTAAATTAATATACTGTACAATGCCTTTAGTCTGAATTCAAAAAAGCAGATTTATATGTCAATATATTAATTATAATCACAATTATATATGATATAACAATTATATTAGTGTATATGTTAACAATCACTATATCAATTAATATATTGATATATTAATATATATTAGAGTTAATATATTACACAATATGGAATGTAATTATATTATGCATTATATTAATATATGTTATATTACATATATATTAATATATTAGATTACATGCACATGTTCAGAGCCATTAAAATTTTGAGTCCCCACCACCACTACCATGCCGAGTTCTCAGCTAAAACAAGAAGTTTTAGCTCTCAAAAAATAAGAAGTTTCAGTTCTCATAATTAATGTGTTTTTCTTCGTTTATTTTAGTTGGTGATTTTGCTGTTTAACATGGCCTCCAAGCAATGCTCAGACACTGTGTGGTGTTCCTCAAAGAAAGCTGTGATTTATTTTAAGGAGAGAATACATGTATTAGATAAGATTCCTTTAGGCATGAGTTACAGTATTGTTGGCCATGAGTGCAAGGCTATTGAATTTTCTATATACATTTTCACATATTTCATAAATATACAAATATGTAATATTAATGATAGCTATAATTATACAAGTATAGCATATACTATAATATTTCACTATATCTATATTCACTTTTATGTATAAATAAAATTCATTAACAATGAATTCATGGCAACAGTTACTCTAACTCACACCTGGAGGAAACTTATAGAAAATAAATATGTGTAACACACACATTTAATTAGGTGTCTCTGAACAGAAACACTCAAAAGAAGCTTATGTAGAGATCAGCTAAAAAATTACAATGATCAGAAGTTTTCAGGAAACTATCCCTGAATTTTCCTACAGGACAAAGTTTTGCAATTTTCTAATTTAGGGTTCACAGTACTGTATAGAATACAACTATAGCAAACAAGAATAAACTATATTTGAATTTTCAGAAGTGAAATTAATGATAATACCTTTAACATAGAGAGCAATTGCTCAGATACCATGCTAAGTGCCTACTACTTATTAACTATTTTAATTTTTTTTGACAACCATATGAGGAAGGTATTATTGTTGCTATTCTACGGAGGAGGAAACAAAGACACAAAGATCAATTATCTTCTGGGGATTACACAGCTAATTAAGTGATAGAGCCAGAATTTGAAATTAGTTTTGACTTCTAAGCTCAGGTGATTATGTAAACACCTCTTCCATTATAACAACAGAACTAAAGAAACTCTATACGTTTTTTTGTAAGTACCTATTTTATCATCATATTTAAATAGATGACATTTTAGTTGAGGATTTTATTTGTTGGGTCATTGTTGATACCTTTACCACCTTTCCAAATGCTAATAAAGTGGTCTTTTGGGTTGGATACCCTATTCTTCATTTCCAGATGATTAAATCTTCAGAAATGCATGTCCTTAGTTCTAGATGGAGAAGTCTTTTTTTTTTTAATTGCAATTGCTTTTATTTATTTATTTATTTATTTTTATTTTTTTACAAATAGTTTATTGTCAAATTAGTTTCTACATAACACTCAGTGCTCATGCTAGGAATTTACCCAAGGGATACAGAAATGCTGAGGCATAGGAGCACATGTACCCCAATGTTCATAGCAGCACTCTCCACAATAGCTAAAACATGGAAAGAGCCTACATGTCCATCAACAGATGAATGGAGAAGTCTTAAAAGGAAATGTAGGTCATTAAATTAAATGGCCTTGGGTCTCTATACACTGTGTTTGCAACTTCCAATAAACCAATCATTATTTCAAAATAAAGTTTTTGAAAATGACCTTGATAATACCTTCTAAATCTGAAATTCCATACTTAACCAAATTTGGGTTATGTTGGTGCTTAGCACAACATCATATACTTGTGGATGTTAAATCACAAAAGACAAACACAGTTAGAGCAGCACATCAATTCCCTGCCAGGGAACTACAATGTACCAACATAGATACTACATAGATACTGTGAGGACACTTTCAGGGGGAGCCTAAGTCAGTAAAACAGAAGTTGATCACTTCTGTATTGTAGAAGGATTCTACAGTGTTACCAGAGTGGTATAATTTGCTTTAAAATAGCTTCAATGTTCTTTGTGAGATTAACAGAGTAACAACACATCCAAACACCCAAAGCTATTTTAAAATGATATAGTTGGAAGATAAGTCAAACACACTTAATGCTAAAAAGCAAAGCAAAAACCCTGACTTTTTCTCCCCAAAACACCACAGAATGAGATATATATTTAGAAATCTAAATTTATCTGAAATATAATATGCGCAATATGGACAAATTTAGGATTTCCTGACTTTAGGGCATATGTTTTTAGCCAATTCATTAAAATAGCTTCTTGGACTTCTAATTGCACTCTCTATAATTAAAGAAATGTTGCACACAAAAAACTAAATGCACAAAATCTAGCCTAAGAATAAGAAAAGTCAAATCATTTGAGGCTCTGCAGTCATCCCTTATCTTGATGACTCAGGAAACCTAACTGGCTAAGTATTAAATGCAATTTTTAAATGTTCCTTTTAAAAATTACTGAGGTAACTGCCAGTCTATTACATGAAGAGCCATAATATAATGAAATTAATTTCTGGAAATTATGTTTCTAGCAGGATATGAAGGTCATTCTTATAAGGTATGAAACCATCAACTAAAATTTTAATAACCACATATATTCAGGAAGAAGCCTGCATTGAATATTAATTTGCTTTTCATTCATGTCTATGTTCCTCCTTCTGAAATTGTGACCAAGTATTCAAGACTCAAAGGACTGGAAGTTTTAACTATGCCAATGATGTCGCTGGTGTCAATCATGTTACAAGGGAATTTCAAAAGGTGCAAAATAAGACAAGAAATGTCACCAAGGTAGAGACCATTAACCATATAAACAAGCCCTGCAGTGTTCCAAATTGTTTTTATCTTTTCTTATTCACTAGGTTTTGTGCATATAATGTAATCAAAAGTATTTTGTTTTGTTTGAAGCACATTGACCCTTGAGATCAAATGCATTTTTTCAAACATGTATTATCTGGACAACTGACTCTTATGAACCCAACCTACGCCTTCCCCTAGAAATTATTTGTAAGATCAATCTCAGTGTAATGCTACCTTGCTTGGAGATACTGAGTGTATTCAAATCTCAGATCTCCAGATTTGTTTAAGAATTACTGGGGTGCCTGGGTGGCTCAGTTGATTAAGTGTCTGACTTTGGCTCAGGTCATGATCTCGCAGTTTGTGAGTTCGAGCCCAACATCAGGCTCGGTGGTGACAGCTCAAAGCCTGGAGCCTGCTTCAGATTCTGTGTTCCCCCCCTCTCTACCCCTCCCATTTACATGCTGTCTACGTCTCTCAATTATAAACATTAAAAAAATTTTAATTAATTTTAAGCAGAAGTTTACTCTATTTTAGAGTGAGAAACTTTCTTCAACCAGGGCTAACAAATGTGTATTTTTTTCTAAACAATACTTAGGATTAATCCACAGATAATGGTACTGAAACTTTGTATAATAAATTGAAAGCTGCAATTCTGTGTAAATGATAAGCTGGATTCCATTAAAATTAAAAACTTTTGCTCTGCAAAAGACAGTATCAAGAGAATGAGAAGATAAGCCACACACTGTGAGAAAATATTCACAAAAGACAGAGTTGATAAAGGAATGCTATCCAAAATGTACAAAGAACACTTAAAACTTAATAGTAAGAAAACAGTCCAACTTAAAAATGAGCCAAAGACTTTAACAGATTCCTCAACAAAGAAGATACACATGTGGCAAACAATTCTATTAATAGATGGTCTACACTGTATGTCATGAGAAAAATGCGAATTAAAACAATGAGATACCACTGCACACACCTATTAGAATGACCAAAATTCAGAACCCTGACAACACCAGAGCTGTCAAGAATGTGGAGCAAAGGTAACTCTCATTCATTGCTGGAGGAAATGAACAATGTACAGCTACTTTAGAAGACAGCTTGGTGATTTCTCATAAAACTAGACATACTCTTAGGATATAATCCAGGAATCATGCTCCTTGGTATTTACCCAAAAGAGCTGAAAACATGTCCACACAAAAACCTGCACATGGATGTTTATAGCACTTTATTACTTCCAAACTTGTAAGTACTCAAGATATCCTTCAGTAGGTGAATGGATAAGCTTTGGCAAATTCCAACAATAAATTATTCAGTGTTTAAAAGAAATGAGCTATGAGCTATCAAGCCATGAAAAGACGTGAAGGAAACTTAAGAGTATATTACTAAATGAAAGAAGCAAATCTGGAAAGGTTGAATACTATATGATTTCAACTATATGATATTCTGGAAAAGAGGAAACAATGGGGCCAGGAAAAAAATCAGTGGTTGCCAAGGGTTGTGAGGCCAACAGAGGGATCAACAAGTGAGCACAAAGGATATTTAGGGCAGTAGAAGTACTCTGCATAACGTCATAATGATGGATACATGTCATTAAACTAATGTCCAAATCCATATAAGGTACATCACCAAGAGTGAGTCATAAAATAAACTTTGGCCTTGAAGTGATTATGATATGTCAATTCAGGCTCATCAATTTTAAAAAATGTACTACTCAGGTAGAAGATGTTGATAATGGTGGAGGCTGTGTGTGTGGTGGGGCAGGGAGTATATGGGAAATCTCTGTCTACCCCTCAATTTTGTTATGAATTTTAAACTGCTTTTAAAAACAAAGCTTTAATTTAAAAAACCAAGAACTTTTGAAAATTGAGTTCTAAATTTCAAGCATAAAATTTGAATTACATCCTCAATAGTAACTGAACCACTAGAAAATACAAGAGTAACCATGTTTTTGTAAGTAGATGCAGTATAATGTAAGAAGATGATTCCTTTGATTCTGATAAATCAGGAAATAATACATTTGCCTGAATTTTCATAGTCATTGCACCCATGGTTACCACACCATATTGGTTGAATTTTCCTTGAAGACCAATTTAAAATACATTGTCAGCCTACAAAAGCATTCATAACCTTTTTTCTTCTCTACAACTCCACAACTGACCCACCAATAGAACTCTGAGACATCATTTCACACTTATAGTTTCTCATTTTATTAAAACTGTTATTTTCGTCAAGTCTAATTTCTTTTTGGCACAGTTCAATTTCTTTTTAGACCCTTGGTCTTGCCACCTCTGTTAGTTTCAATGCTCAAACTCTATTGTTTTATTGTGTATACTTTTATCTCAATATGAAAACACGGCACACAAAATAAAATTGCCTACTAGGCTCCATATGATGTGAATGCCGCCCTCATCTCTAACCTCATCTTCTACTCTCTCCTTTTGCATGAAACAACATCCACATACCCATGCCTGCTTTTTATTTGACTGGGTCAAGTCCTCTCTTGCCTTCCAGTGCTATTGTCCATTTACTATGTTCTTCTCCAAATCTTTACTTAGCTGAGACCTTCTTGTGGTTCAGTTCTCAACAGCCCTGTCCCTTCGTCAGAGAGTCTTCTCCAGCAATTCAAACACAGTAAACTACCATGTCTTCTTCCCCAAGCAAATGTCTGTCAAATCACCTGGCTTCATTTTCCCTCTGGACTTACCATCATCTAGGATGATACTGTTTTTGTTGTGATGAGCACCAGGTGAAGTATGAAGTGTTGAATCACTATACTGTACACCTGAAACTAGTATTACACACTGTATTTTAACTGGAATTTAAATAAAAATTTAAATAAAAATAAGATGATAGTGCTCACTCATTTGTTTACCTTTTTCTGAGGTAGTCAAACTCTATTGTATTGCAATTTGAAGAATGCCAAGTGCTAGTTCTCTCAATGACAAAGAATGACCCAGAGAACCACCACAGGTAGGATGACCCTTTGCAGAAACCTCGGTGACTTCACAGTGAAAGGACTGTCCCCTCCATCCACTCTAACATGAAAATGTATGAATTTTTAAAGAAATAATTATACTGTCATTGACAAATATGCTGTTTTAAAGTTGTGTTTTTACTTAGAAACAATTTTTTTATTAGATAAGAAACTCACTATTTAGGAATGTTAATGAAAATACACTTATAAGTCACTTTTTCCTGTAATCATTTTATTTTCTGATTAAGATAGAAAATTTAGAAAATGCCAAACAATTTTTTGAAATTAATGAAAAATAAATAGCATATTACAGAAAACATTTTGGTAATATTTCCATTTAGTCTTTTCTTCTATGCACAAAAACATGTATATTCATTATGAATGTGAAGCTCTATAGTGTATGCAGTTTAGAACTCTAAAATTTATTTCCTTAATTTTATTTTCCTATGTCATAATATGTTCTCCAAAGTAAATATATAGCTTACTTAGCCAAACCTTTATTGTTGAATATGTGGGTTACTGACAAATTTTGATTAACATGTAAAAATGTGATAAGTATCATCAAATGTATCTTCTAAATTCTCTCACATTTGACCAATGTTTCACCAAATGGACCTGTATACCCAAGAAACACACAGCTGACACTTTTACTTAAGGTAAATCTTGTTGGTTCTTTTCAAACTAATAGCTAATACCAAACATCAAATGGGGACTCCCAAACAAGTGACTTAGCAAAAAGATTCACTACTTCTCTTCACCCGTGCATGTTAGTTAAATGAAATTAAGCTGTCCTTATCTGAACATATAAGACCCAAGACATTTCTGAGAGAGAATAATTACGTGATAGACATTTATAACACTTCCATGCTTTTCTAATATTAGATTCAGAAGGAGAATTTGGAAATCAGAACTGATCAGTCTAGGTTAAACCAACGAAGTAAGGATCAAGGATGATAAAATAAGGTTTGAAGAATTTGTCATATAGTGTGTCTTGGTGTAGTCTGAAGACATGGACATTGGAGCCCAATTCAACTGGTTAGACTTCCCCATAAATTACTTCTAGAGGTTTGATCTTGAGTAGTTTGTATATACTCTAAGATTTTTACTAATGAGAAATGGAGACTTAAAAAAGTATGTGAAATAGATATTAAGGATTAACTATGACAAACTCTTAATCAGTATACTTAGCACATACAAGATGCTCACCCAATGTTAGCTCTCTTCTCCTATAAAGACCCAAAACAAGACAATGAATCACACACTAATAACCAAGTAATCACAACCAAAGTCCCAAAGCTATAATCAAATGGATACAGATGTTCAGAGCTCAGAGCAAGGTCAAAGTTTAGAATGTCAACAGTCGAGGACCAGAAGGGGACAAAACCTGAAGGAGTGGGGGAGGTGGCAGATAAGAAATATAAGGCAAAACAAACACAAATCTGGAGAATATGAATGTGCAGGAAAGGATAGGGCCAAGAAGGCAGAGTTAAATAAGGAATGCCTCCTGGGTGACCGAGACGATTCTTGGCAGAGTGTATTATACACTTTTTTTTTGAGGGCAACTATTATTTCAAAACAGGGCTAATGTGGGTCTTGAGGTTAAGTCAAACCACCTGCTGGAATAGAGAGTGATGGAACTCACCTGAGGCATTTTAAACATCTTATTCATTGGTGTCCCCACAACAGTGTTGATGAAGAACAGCTGTGTATCTGTTAGAATGCAATCAGGTGCAAGTAACTGAAAATATGAAGGAGATGATTTAAACAAATATATATTTGTTTAGTTAAGAAGAACTCCAGAGGTAGAGGAGAATGGTTTGGAAACTCACTGGTATCATGGACTTAGGAGCTCTCCATCCTTTCAGAAACTACCATACATGGTAGCAAAATGGCTGTCCAATGCTTCAAATATCACGTGCCAGTGTTAATGATAGGAACCAAGAAGAGCGGTAGGGAAAAAAGATTTTCTCATTGTGTTTCTCTTTCCTATGAGAATACTCTAAATATGTTGCAAAGGATTGAACTGGGCTCCCACATCCATTCCTACAGTGATCACTGACCCCAAAGACCACAACTGCTGTTCTTCTCTCAAACTACTTATAGTTTCTTTCCTGAACTAGATACATCAGAGAGAATGTAAAAATGGAGTTCTCTTAATATGAAAGAACTTGATTCTGGCTGTTGGGTAGACCACCAGAAGTGTGCCACAGGTTAAAAATAATACAAAGGGCACTAGATTTGGATCAAAGGAACTAGGCATTGCCCCTTTCTAAGTCCACTGCTTGGGAATTCTGACAATCTGTAAGACAATCTTCATTCTTCTGTATATTGGAGACACTGCTATGCTCAAGGGGTTATCATTACATTACGAGGATTAAATTTGGTAACATGTGAAAATGCTTTTCAACCTGGAATGTCAAAGGGTCCAGATAGAATTTCAGTTGAATTACAGTAGGGCATTTATTTCAGATTATGCCATCTGTAAGACAAATAAGGTTTATTCAAGAGGACAGGAACTACAAGGTACCATTTTTATTACAACTTTTAGAGATTGGTCACACAAAGAATTGTAATGGATAATATACGCTAAAAAAATTGGGTGACTCACAGTTTTTAAAAACATACCGAGCCTATCTTGAAGGTTTGACACTGAAAATTGTTTACGGTGTATCTGATACAGTGGAAGCCACTTTATTCTGGGAAAGACAGAAAAGTCTTGACTGAATCCCAGAGGGAAAATAACTTGTTGAAATCTCAGGAGGAGCAATTCTCAATTTATTAGAACTGAATATTACATGCCTGAGTTATCCCTAGAACAAAACTCCATGCATGAATAAACAGATAAATGCAAGGGAGACAGACCAGATGTTTTTGTAACCTGTTCTATCACAGGAATCATCTAACAGCAATGAGTTGGTGACTATTACCTCTTTTTCCTGATCAATCAACTCAGCATCTTGGCAGTGACAAGAGAGAAAACATTCAACAGCCAGAGTGATGTAACCATCTTATCACAGAGTTTGCAAAATCATCTGTCCTTATGCCAAGACTTGAGTGATTTCTATGTCTCAGTATCATGGCAGCCTGGAAATTGCTTTGTGAATTATTTGTAGGTTGGATCAGGAATGAAAAGCTCGGAAATCAGGATGGTTAGGCAATTTCTGAGGGTTACTGGGGCCTCCCTTTCTCCTTGTGCAGAAAGACAACCATAATTGGGGTACCATGGTGAGTCCAATATTCTCACTTTCCATGGGGCTATGTGCAGATGAGGAAAAGATGCAGAGGAATGGACCAGACTGTCCTTTGGCTAATCATTTTTGCGCACAAGGTTTTCCCATTTCTCCTACCCCTGTGTGTGATTTCCCAGGTCAACATCAGTGTGTGAATAACTTGATGTCATCACCTTTCTTAACCTGGCCATATGGTTCATCCACAGTTACGGTTTCACTTTTTCACATACACTTTTATTATAATCTCCCCTGGAGATGCTATAATAAAGAAAACCAAGAGGTAATTGTTGCTGCCCAACTAGCTATTATTTACGTCATGTTCAAGCTAGGTAAGGGGTAAAAGGAGGGGAAAACAAATGACTATGTTGAAAAGCTGTGTAGGAGAACAAGAATGAAGCAGAGGAAGTGGTAGAAGTGAAAGTAGGAGTTAGTTTAGTTCAACCTAGCAAGTATTTTACAGAGTGCCCAGTACATGCTGACATTCAGCTAACTTTCAGAAATTAGGCAGGGAATAAGTTTTGAAATATGACGTAGGGTGTCTGACCTATGACCAGAATTTTGTTTTAAAATGAGGTAAGTAAAAATAGATATTTATGTTTGGGATTGTAGGGAGCATAGAAATACAATTGGAAGTTTAGAGAAGGCTCTGCTAAGGAAAAGAGTGCCTGAGCTAGGTCTTAAAAGATGGATAAGATAGTAAAAGTGAAACAAGTGTTTCAGGTAGAGGGACTGGCAAGAGGAAAGATGTGGAGTGAAGGAAACAGTTGATGAAGGAAGAGTGGTCATGAGCCAAGACATCTGCATGCTCAGAATCACTGAATAAGCATAACCATGTTAAAATGTACATTTTATAATATGTAGTTTATATTCATTACTTTACCTATTCTTACGACAGGTAGTGAAAGATGGATTAATTGAATAAGGAAGGGCCAGGCCCAGAACAATGTTCTGGCTCCATCACCAGGGCCCTTCACTGTCCATTACTTTTGATTCTTACTAAATACTAAATGCTTCAAGAGATCAGGAAAATTGGGGTACCATACAATTCAGTAACTTCCAAATCTTGAACATGAGAAGTAAAATTTTTTACTATAGCACCACTCCCAATATATATAAACAGAAGTATCTCAAAACAATACTTAATCCATATGATGTTCTTTGTTATTTTCTATTATTTTCTCTTTTAATCCATTTAAATAAAAACTACTATTCACTGACCATAGAGGAAAAGCTCTCAATTTTCCCCATTGAGGGTGATGTTAGCTCTGGATTTTTCATATATGGCCTTATTGAGATATGTTCCCTCTAAACCCCCTTTTTATCATGAATGAATGTTGTACTTTCTAAAATGCTTTTTCTGCATTTATTGAAATGATCATATGGCTCTTATCCTTCTTTCTATTGATGTGATGTATCATGTTGATTGATTTTCAAGTATTGAACCACCCTTCCACCCCAAGAATAAATCCCACTTGGTCATGGTAAATTATTTTTTTAATGTACTGTTAAATTTGGTTTGTCAATATTTTATTGAGGATTTTTACATATATATTT